>NC_051164.1:81670308-81726588 GCF_013339745.2 Dermacentor silvarum
CATATTCACTCACTCGGAAATAGGTTTTCGCGACAATACTAGCCAGCCTACGGTGTTTGCACTGGATAACCCTCTCTTCTTCTCCTTGGCCGGTCTAATGGGTACTACTTTTTTCATCAACATCATCATCATCATCATCATCATCATCATCATCATCATCATCATCATTCATCATGAAGAGGTAATACCAATACTGTCTATTTAATGAAATACCCCTGCTCGGGATCCCGTTTTCTTATTTTATCTCACTGGGTTTACACAAGTAAGACTCATTCACCCTCATACACTCACTCACAACCATCGCGGTTGCTTAGTAGTTATGGTGTTTCGCTGCTAAGGTCGCTGGTTCGATCCCTGCCACGGCGGCCTTTTTTTTTTCACTCGCTCACTTTTTTAGCTGCTACGTGCTTTAGTTTTCGGGGCGTGCTCCCGCTTCTTGTTTCCGGAAAAGTGAGACGAAGCACCCGGAAACGACCTCTCCATCTTCTCAACCTCTCCTCCTCTCGCCTACAAACCTCCCATGATTATCCGACCTACCTATACGTACCTGACCAAACAGTCCCCTCTTCGCAAATCTAGCGCTCAATGCCTTTCTTTACTCACCCGATGATCCCACAGCAACCTGGCAAATCCCCCTTCGCATACACTCCTTTAGCTGCGAACACCCACAAGACAAGGCAGCGCAAACAGCTTATATTCGCAAGTCTCTAGACAGTATTTTCCACCCGTTTCGCTCTCTTCGTTCACTACATTTATTTGTTTACTTATTTTATTTTTTTTTAAGCCGTAACGGGACCGTGTAAGAGCATTCCCGCGGGGGGACACTCCGGCCAGAGCCACCCGCTAAAAAAAGAAAAAAAAAAAAAGAAAGGAAGAAAAAATGAAAGTAAACGCCCACTCCCCTCCGACAGCGGTCAAGCCGCCATTTTTACGCGCTACCGATTTACTCAGCGCTCAAAAGTTATTCGATCCATCTTTCCTCCCCTTTTATTCTTTGTTCAGTCGATCCTCTCTCTGCTCGCCTGGAAGCTAAATTCCCCGGATATATCTTCGGATTTCTGTTTATTTCTCTCGTGTTCATTTTTTTTTATCTCGCTATTTTATCTCCACTCTATCTTTCATCTGCGCTCCCGGTTCACGCCGGTCGGTCGACGAGGGCGCGTTCGAGCAGCTTCGGTGCCCTCTCTAGAATTGAACGCGCCGGGAGATAAGAGCGAAGCGGACACAATATGCGAAAAGGGCGCTCAAGAAGAGTTGTAATAATGATAATAAAACACTCGAGGAGCGAAAGATAGCCCATACTTTGGCGGTCGCGCGCGTGGGCGCCGTTGGTTTGCTCGCATCGCCCGACTTTCCTATACTCCGTCCCAACAAAACTGTGCAGAAGTGGGCAGGCAATAGCTGCTCGGCGTACCGATATATATATATATATATATATATATATATATATATATATATATATATTCCGAAATGTAGACTGTCCTCCCTTGCCTTTCTGACTATTGATAGCTTTCACGTGACGTCACGCACCCACCTTATCACCGTTTTGGGGCACCAGCATGGCGACTACGAACACTTCAGTCCAATCCATCTTATTGAAAGCTTTCACGTGACATTACGGACTCAGCTTATCATCGTGCCCGTGCACCAACATGGCGGCTACAATGACGTCAGTGCAAGCCATCTATAGAAAGTATACAGTCCGTTAATTTGTTAGTCTAATTATTTTAGCCTACTGTGGTTGATTGACTTCCAGGTATGTCACAGACTGTCATAGCCCCATTGGCTCTCTGGAGGCATCATTTAGTATAGCATAGCAAATCGTAGCATAGCATAGCATAGCAAGCCTGCCTGTCTAACGTACAGCTGCAGCGGAAAAAAGATTAGCACAAGTGGCCGAAGACCGGAGCAGGAAAATTGCTGTTACACGGCGTTCTCGTTCCGGTGCACATTGGTGTCTAAAGTGCCACATGATTCATGTTTCAAAGAGGAGGTTGCCTGGCACTCTCGTTTAAGGCGTGCCAGGGCACAACAGCGTCGCGTGCCGCAAATTATGTGATCGGGTGTTCGGGCACTTGTGCTAATCTTTTTCCGCCGCAGCTGTATATATACGTTCAGTTACTCACGCATGCCGACAACACTGGCGGCCGTTGAACGCCCTAATGTAGTTTGGCTATGGCGGACCCCGTATTTGAGAGGCTCCCGACGAATTTCAAGCCGCCGCCGGGGTTCCTGAACCCACACAGACATCTCAGTAAACGGGCGTTTCTTCACACTCCGCCTCCGTCGAAAATGCGGGCCACGAAAGCCGGGGACCACACATGTGACCTTGAGCTCAGCGGCGGAGCACCGCAGCCATTGAGTATAACGGTGGCGGTTATCATTTCGCTATCTGGTGCTTTAAACAAACCTCTGACACGCAATCCTGGTTAGCCGGCTTCCTGCCCACCGTATCGGAAATGGGCAACCAGCGCTGAAACTTGACGCGTATAGACAGCAGCGCCGTAATAGCACGCACCATATAGCGAGAGGGGGAAAGAGATTTCAGTAGCTCATGCGACGATCTTGCGTCATGCAGTTACATCGCTCGTCTATGGACACATGTGTCCAGCTTCTCATCTGACTGAGGACCGGCATGCTACATAGAACTTTGCGTATGCGCTGCTCTCAACGCGCATGACCATAACCACAACTTGAATGGACGCATCGGGTTAAAGCAAACGTTGACACAGGCGGCGCGTCTATTATCGTTCGATATGTCGTGCCATTTTCGTGGCTTCCTTATACCGGTCGGTTTCAGGATATCTTTAGTTGCGCACGCAAACTGTCGAAGCGGCTCCTGGCCAGCGCTGGTTATACCCCATAGAGCTTCTCGGTATTGCCGACACCGCTGCGTGGTGACATGCCGATACGAGCATGCGCCATGCTGCGGCATTTGTTATCGAAGGGGTCACTCGCGCGACATTATAGGGACGGGCGTTGCAACGAAAGTACGGTGGGCGAAGTTTCAGAGGGGAGCAACGGAACAGCTGGGGAGATTGCAAAGATTGCCGCGGACTGCTGTAGGAAGTCCGCCTGCCGACCGGCTCCCCTGTTTGCGAGTGTCGTCGGCATTCCAGTGTGTTAATACGTCCTAATGATGATGATGATGATGATGACATGTTTATTATTTCAAGAATGTGTTCTTTGCTTCAAGCCTATTAAATTTTAGTTGACTTCGTGCGCCGCATTCTCCTGCTCGTAAAGAAAGTTGCTCACGAACCACTCCACGAAGCCAAGTCGCTTCAAGTTATACGCAAATATCGACTTGTGAGGGACCCGACGCTTATCCACGACAGGTCTCAATAAGACGTTAATACTCCCTGGCTCGTGCGCGTATGAAAAAAATGAGAAAGCTTAGAAGGAACACATAATGATAACGGGATCTGTTAACAACGGCGGGATATTATGTATAATGATTTTGTGCGTCGGGCAATACGACGCGCATGAAACACACAGAATAACAGTGCACACTTTAAAAAAAAGTGTGCACCCTTTAGGGCGTATCTTGTCCTCAAACAACGATCATCTGTCTTGCGTGCATTTCCTTTCTTGAAAACACTGCGCTCGCTACTTTCCTGTCGAGAATGCAACGTCGTGCTGATAACGCGCAAATGCCATTCGTGACCAGGAATTACCGGACGCGCAACGTTAATGAAAGGAAATACGGACATGATATGTGACGATAATCGTAGTGGGACAATAAGATAAGGCCCAAAGGGTGCAAACATTTCATAGCGTGTACATTCGTAATCCATCAAATACGTATTGTTTAGCCTTTAGATAAAGAAACGAAAGCAGAAAATGTGGTATTGGCCGCACAGACATAGGAGTCACGAATCATATACCACTAACATAAAATAACATACCATACTAATCATGCAGAGTAACTATAGAAATCAGACATAACCGCGCACGCGAAGTGCATCGTGAACAAAAGCGCACTTAAGGTTTTTTTTTTTCCTTTCTTTTTTTTTTTCAAGCTCACAGCGGCCTCGACAATAGGCTATAGCATTGCACGACAGGCGCCTGTGCATTAAAACGTGCTGTGCGATGAACACGTTTGCCCAACTGCACGTGTATTTTCACGTGTATATAGTTCACTGCACAGTCTCTATGGTCATCCAAACGCCCGTCTACTCTATCTCTATAATCGGTCGTGTCCAAATCCACACCCCAGCGACGGCATCCCTCAGAGTTAAAACAGATGACCGATCTCGGAGGCTATGTTGTTTTCCTTTTCTTTTGGCCTGCGTACGCCGGAAGCGATTGCTGAAGCCGGAAACACGTCATGGTCACCATGTTTTGTATAGCATCTATTTCCTTCCCCTTCTCCGTTTCCCCTACGTAGAATAAATGGCCAGAGACAAGGCTCCTCCGGCCTGACTCCTCTCCTTTTTCTCAAATTAGTTTCGCACTTGAATAAAGAGTATTATTATTATTATTATTATTATTATTATTATTATTATTATTATTATTATTATTATTATTATTATTATTATTATTATTATTATTATTATTATTATTACTAATGCTATTGTTAGTAGTAGTAGTAGTAGTAGTAGTAGTAGTAGTAGTAGTAGTAGTAGTGGTGGTGGTAGCAGTAGTAGTGGTAGTAGTGGGGGTGGTGGTGGTGGTGGTAGTAGTAGTAGTAGTCATGGTAGTAGTAAATAATAAGGCTACATCTTCCCCTTGCACGACCACCATCCCCAGTATTCTTACACGGTGGCTCTGTTTTTAATTGAAAACATCTACATATACGGTATGCAAGTGTTCAAAGAATAATTGGGGGGGGGGGGGGGGGGGAGAGAATTTAAAGAAAAATAATAAGAAGACTATCGATCATGCCTTTTATCCCCATAGAGTAGGGTGTTTGCAAACGCAGCTACAGACTAACGACGGCCAGCTTGCCCGGCGCTGCACGGTACTCGTCAGCCATTACAGTGGACGTGATTGCGGCGGAGTGGCGCATCGGCTAAAAAATAATAATAAATAAATAAATACCAACGTAGAAACGTTGCACGTACGCTGACGCCTCTCGTCGTCAGCCGGATCGTGCAGGCACGTCCAGCGGCAATTGGGCGCGTGCCGGCTAAACGAATGGCGAGCGGCGGCATAACGTAGCGGAACCACTGCCGTTCACTCTGCATCCGAACCAAACCACAACAGCTTCATTGCCAACGCATAGCTTTGGTAGGCAGGCCGCGCTGTCACAGATAGCCGCTTAATTGTATTAATGTTTAGCCTCAAGTGTAATGTACAAATAATTACAACCACTCAAATGTAGCATAAGGACCTGCAAGCTATTTTATTGCGATAGCAGTTGCACGGACGCTTTTGCATTGCGCATCCATAGGAATGCGGTCGCCGCAGCCGAATATCAAACCCACGAGCTGAGTATTAGTGATAACTACACTGGACCATTCACAAAAAAAAAAAAAAAACATGTGCGCATGCGCGAAAAAGGTATGTTTCGAACCAAAGGTGGTTATCTGGATGTTCCGCAATTTTAGAAAAACGTTACAGGGAATGGAATAGAAATGGATAAGTGGTCGTAAATCGACGCCAGTGTTTTTTTTTTTTTGTTTTTTTAAGCCTTGAGGTAGCATAAGCAACTGACCAATGGAGTAGATCGCGCGTTCCACGGGTAGCGTTATATGATCGCTATCTCGTGACACGCATGTGACTCAGGCCTCCTCAGCTGGCCGAGCAGCGGTCAAATATCACCGAGAGCGATAGCAGAGATATGCCTCGTCTTCCCAACCATACTTTGTAGTGCGGCCGCTGGACGGAAGAGGGCGTGCACTATTCTGCAAGTCGTCTATGAGCAGGGAAGCAACGAAGGGGCGCGATGTTACAGCTGTTCTAGAAAGCGAACGTGATTGGTCAGAATGACGCTTTCGACAGACAAAAAAAAAAAGAAAACGCGATTCTGACCAATCGTGCGAGGCCAAGCGAAAGGTTAGCTTCCCAACCGCCATGAACTCGCTGCCCCCAGGCTTCGTTGCAGCTTGGCGGCTTCGCACTCCGAAACAGTCGCACGTCCGCTCCATGCTACGACACATACCGCGCGCTCTTGCCGGCATGCAAGCAAGCACACGGGCACGTTGCCCCGGTTACGGCGGGAGGCCAGTGTGTGTTAAGAACGGACCGAGACGGGGCAAACACAAACAAATCCCGCGCCGACCACCACCGACCCGAGCCACAGAGCCGGGGCAAACAAAAGGGGGCCCGGGGCGGCGGGAATAATTCGCTAGGGGTAAATGCGAGAGAGACGGGAAAGAAAAAGCAGAGGTGGATGGAGAGGGAGACGCTGACCTACGACAACGCAACCAGCCACGTGCCCCTGGACCAGCGGCGATGAACGAGACCGGCCAGACCGCGGGGGGGGGTTCAGAGCCACCGGAGTGAGCCACGGGCAAGGCACGTGGGTGTCAGGTAGAAACAAAGATGGTATCTTGCCGCGAAAGAAGAGAGAGTACCGTAAACACCCCCACATAATGGAAACTCGAATATGGCCCAAGGGTAGTTCTTGCACCACCCCCCCCCCCCCCCAAAAAAAAAAAAAGTCAAATCACTGAAGAGGGCCACAAATCTGAAAGTACCGTGTGCAGCCTAAAGCGGTCCTAGCCGTTCTTCTGAAAATTTTGCAGGGATAACTATACAGCGGCAGGGCGACGATTTAGTACGACGACGATTTCGCGCCAGCATGTTGGCCCGTGCGCACACAAACTCAATCACAAATTGAGTTCAGTTAGTGGTAGTACTGCTTTCACTTATTTCTTCGCTTCCGTGAAGGCATCATCCACAATCTTACTCTTCGATTTTGATCAGGCCAGTTTCTGTTTTCCTATGTTATTTTGAACTATACCTGTTATTGACTAATTTCTCAGAGTGAGTATGTACCACTAACTGCTAGGCTCAACATCTACGTGTACAACACACACACACACACACACAGACAGAGAGAGAGAGAGAGTTTAGACACGTCAGTACTTTTCGATTACGCTAATATATACAATATTTTAGTTTATGTTGTTATCGTTGTAACATATAATGAACCCTTGTTCTGTATTTTTTTGGTTACACTTGGCCCGTGTGCGAATAGACAACACGCAGGCGTACATATTATGCAGTAAGGGAAGCACCACGTTTTAATTAAACGCGGCATTTCGTGCTATGAGACAAAACCACGCCTCTGCGGATGTAACATTTTTTTAAACACTTAGAATACCAATTATAATATAAAGCAATATATGCTCGTGTAAATGAATCTGAGATGCAAGACCATACATGCCATAGGACTGTCATTACGCCGTAGAATTTCAAAGGCTTTATATGTTACATGTCACTATTCTCCGCTGCGTTTCCTGGTGCAACGAATTCGCATATTATGTTCCTTTTTTCGAGGAAAGCGTATCAATCGCACAGCACGCAAGGGACAATGGAAAAATTGATCTGGCAGAGGGCGTTAATCGAAGACGCACGATCGAGAATGAAGGTGTGATCACTGTCCGTTGGCGCTACCGGGGACGCGCCCTTTTCATCGCAACAAAGTATCGCCACAAAAGTGTTTTTTTTTTTCGTTTTTGTGCCCGCATCTCCGCGGACTCATTGTCGAAAGTAAATTATCATTACACAATTTGAACGTGACCGCTTGCGCAAACCCGTAATCTGTCGCGCCGCTTGCAAACCTGGGGCTCCAGAATTTTCTCGACGCGTCCCGAAAGAGCCAATCAGCGTCGGCTTCGATTCAGCGCTGACCCACTTTTGACGATTCTGAAAGCGATACGGTCAGATACACTTCCGATAATAATTAGTTTCCTGTCCGCCTCTAAGGGGAACCCGTGTTAAGTGAACCGGGATCATGAGAGTGCAATGGCTGTAGGTAAACCGATAGTTATTGATACTTATTGCAGATGTGGAGCGAACTGGTTGAGTTTGTGGCAAATAAGTTGCGCGTAAATATGCAACGTGGAGGACTATTCACAAAAGCGTGGTTGAGATTGATTCCGGTGCAATTCTAGAAAGAAACATCAAAATATAATAATAATAATAATAATAATAATAATAATAATAATAATAATAATAATAATAATAATAATAATAATAATAATAATAATAATAATGTCGAAAATAAGGACAGGACTAGGAGCGTCTTGAGGTATTTTCAGGTTTCTTGCGGTAATTTCGCGAAGATGAAGAATTCACGTGATTTTACCGTAATGTTGGGTGAACAAGCTCTTTTTCGTTATTTCACTCCGATTACAGTCACGCAGCTATGGCGACTCAAAATGCGCGCGAATTTGCATGCACCACGCAGCCGGTGACCGTTGCGGCGTCCGTGCCCGTATCTCGGAAGACCCAACAGAGGATACTGCAGCAAACGACCTTAAAGAAGTTGACTATCTGTGAAAAATACCGGTATCCACGCTGCCAGACCATGACTTGCTGCCGGCAGTAAACGAGTGTAGAGCCGCATAATTCCGCTGAGCCTTTTTTTTTTCTTTTTTTTTTTGCAGTTTTTCGTACGATCGGTTAAAAACGAGCGAACTAACGAGAAAATATTTTTGCTAATGCTACAAGCACTTCTTGCCTTCCACAATTCCAGACTGAGTATTTGAAAACGATAGGAAAAAAAAGGGCGTCGATTAGGCTGTGCACCTCGTGGAGATTTATGATTCAGCGTCGCTGACTCCATGCCCAGTTCGCGAGCATCAAAGAACGCCGATGTCGACGGCCCAACTTCAAAGAAATTGGCAGCCTCACTTATAATAATCTGAATTGTAATAAATTCTCGTAACATATTCATGAAACCGTATTTGTGGATGAAGACCCAATGGTAGACTTTTTCGTAAGCATGTTTCGCGTTCATGTCATATTTATGTGAACGAGGGATTAACTTGTAGATAAATCAGCAGCGGGAACGGCGGTATCATTGTAAAATCCAGGCGTAATGTTCAGTCGCATCGCCGTTGAAATTGCAGTGGAAGCAACGTAAAGTGAACAAAAATTCCTGCAGTAACAGCATCAGCATGACTGTCGACGCTAATGTGATTAGTGTTGAGCCAATGTAGCAACACATTCGAGGACATCACATGCAACTTAAGTGTACCACGATTGCAGTCAAAGAGCTGCATTCCATCTGCAGAAACCAAGTCACTAGTCCTGGAACATTTGAACACGACTTACCCGAATCACCTACAAGTATACGCAGATGGATCTCTCAAAGTAGACAAAAAAACGCTGCGCAGCTGCGTTCTATATTCCCTCTCTGAGATATACGTGGTCTGGAAGTCTGGACTGTATAGCCTCGTAGACAGTTGTGGAAGGCGTGGCAAAAGCGGCTGCTCTGCGCAAACTAAAGACTTTACGGACTCAAAGGCCGCGTTACAACAAATCTACCGTGGTCTGCCATCCATGAAGTTCCCGCGCAAATCACTAGCCCTCGTGAAAGAACTCGACAACAAATGCTTCACAGTAAAGTTTCACTGGATTCCCTCTCACAATGAGATTTCTGGCAACGAGAAAGCTGATGCGCTTGCATACCCGCAGCGCTCTATCATCCTTCCAAAGTCAAGGCTCCAAAGAGTGATCAAGTTAAAACAAATCTGACATTCCAAATCACTTTGGGTCGCTTTGGCTTCCACCACATATGCCCTGCGTAACCAAGAGATTTCACCGAGAGGAAGCCTCACTTTTATTTTGAACCAGGACAGGAACTGCTAGTACACCGGCCTGGTTATTTAAGACGGGGCGAATCAATTCTCCGAACTGTACGGCATGCGACGAGATAGGAGACATTGAACACTTTCTTGCGGTCGTGCCCGAAATTCCAAGATGAAAGGGACGTTCTCCTGGAGAATTTGCAAAAAAAAAAAAAAGGACCTTCCGCATACGTGCCTGCAACCCCTTGTATTTCCTGAGGGATCAGTTATAGCCCGTAAAAAAACTTAACGCCTCCTTATCGAATTCTTAACAGAGACAGATTTGATGGACATATGGTGAAACACTGCATCGATATTGTATTGTAAGAGACGCTCGGGTATAGCAATAGCCGGCCTTGATCGCCAGGCTAAACCCGCCTGTTACTACAATTCACCACCACCACCCTGTTGCCACCGCCGAAACGCGCCATGCAGCATGCTGCAACTGGGCTCCTCTCTCGCGCTTCCCTCCATTGAAAAGCGGAACATGCCCACTGGCACATATCCAGTGACCCAAGCTGACGTGAAAGAGGTTCACTGAACCGCGGCACGTATACCCAGTGACACACACACACACATACCCGAAAGCGCGCGAAGTATCCTAGTAAGCTAATTTCCTTAAAACGCAGTCTTTGTAACGCCTTGCACGAGGATGGACGCCGAAACGTGGCACTGCTTTTCGAAGACATCCAGCCCGGAGCTGCGGATACCTCCCCGGCAAGGTTTGCGTATATACGTATCTCAGCGGCCAGCGAGAGCGTGGGCGCCGCAGTGTAAACATCTCGACCTCCGCGCCTGCCGCGGGCAGCGTATTTACTGCGTATATTGCACGCGCCTGCGCTACGAGAGACGGAGAGAGAGAGAGAGCGAAATGGGCCGAGAAAAACAAACTCCACGATATTCTAGGTGAACTAAGAGGGAAGAAGGTGAGCTACGAAACTGGCACGGAAAGGCGTAATACAGATGTCTGATGTCGATTCATGCATCGGAATGGACACTGCGAGAAGAAAAAAAATTGGAGATCGCTTAAGCTTCGCCTGTGGAACGCAATAGCGTTATCGGGCCCCGTTCGCACTGCATTTTTCTTTGAGTCGGTTTCACTGCAACACAGAACGTGGGAAAACCAGCTTACACCGATCCCATTAAAGTCGGCTTCACTTTTAAACAGAAATGAATTGCTAGGAAGACGTTTTATTTTATTAATTGTTCGCTATTGCCCCGACACGCGCGGGTGTCCAAAACGCATTAGGCAGGCCAAGTCACAATTTGACCTGCCGGGGACGCGAGCGCCATCTGGATAAGATTTTCGCAAGTAGCATACCCGAGCGTGCCGCTGTTGGTATGGTAGAAACGAGGAGGTTGTGCTTTTTTAGGGGCGAAGCTCCTTATAGCGGCACCCGTTCGTCCCCGTCGTAGTAGGTAGCCACGTCTAGTTTTAGGGGCGAAGCTCCTTATAGCGGCACCCGTTCGTCCCCGTCGTTGTAGGTAGCCACGTCTAGTTTTATGAATTGCTCAATAGATGGCGTTGTGTCCGTATATGTATGTATACCCATATATACATATATATGTATACGTATAGTATAACCGTAAGCCGACTTCCGCTTCCGGTTCCACTTCCGGTTCCGCTTCCGTTTCCACTTCCGGTTCCGGTTCCGCTTCCGGAAGCCAGCTTCCGGCTTCCGGAGAACGCTTCCGGCGTTTTATGAAAAAAAAATCCGAAAGTTGTGTCCGTAGCGCGGAATCGAACCAGGGACCCCTCGCTTCCGAACGCGCGGCGCTAACCACTACGCCACGAAGCGCCTTTTTTTTTTTCATGGTATTTATTACGAATACGTAAGATATTTCCATAGCGGCCAAAACAGTCAGCCGCGTCTACAAGCACAAAACAAACACTTAACAGTACAAATATTACGGTAAGCGCACATAGACACACGCACCACGATGGCAATAAACACCCAACATTAAAGGGACACTAAAGAGAAACAGGAAGTTCAGCTGGAATAAAAGAGGGACCTTCAGGAATGCATGCCGTTTTTGTTGGGTGCAAAAATATGAGTTATTAGCGGAGAAATTCGTAAACAAAGACCAAATATCTCTTCCTCAATTTCTCTCACCCCAGATTTGGCGCTGAAGCAGTGTCGTCACAGATTGCATTGCTCTCAGCGAATCAGAATGCGCCATGATACGCCACCGCTTGCGTAAACGGCCGAGGCGCTGGGCTGGATGCATCATGGCTGCATGCATGGTCGCTGCGTTTGCGTTCGCCACGATGGATACCGTAGCTCCCGCTGAACCTTGCAACGAAGAGCTCGCCAGGAAAGCAGGACTGCATTTCAGCGATATTCAGTGAAACGGAGCGCGAAATGACCCTCTGTGCTCGAGCGGTAGGTGTTTCCGCGTGCGAAGGCGGTGAGCCGCCGGCCGCGCCGGCGGAATGCAGAGCTTCGTTTTCGTCGACGAGAGGCGAAGCGTCCGGTCCGCCAGGCGACGATGTTCCCGACAGAACAAGCGTAGAAAGTATGGTATGGTTATTTCGTGGCTTTATTTAATGACATTCAGCACTCACCGAGCCGCCAGTTTGCTGCTGCAGGCGCACCGGTAGGTGTGATGAAGGCCGCATTGAGGGAACAGCTGCTCGAGAAAGGACTGGCCTCTTGGGCACGCCAAGATACTTTCCGAGGGCAAGATTATACACATAATCCGAGGGCGAGAAATGCAGAGAGCACACCATCGGTTTCTCTGGCTCTTTTGCCGTTTTATCATCGGCAGAGCACTGAGCCATTACGAACGCCGGGGAGCCGGGGCTCTCCGAGCGACGCCACATGAAAGGACACAATCGAGCCAACACTGCTGCTGCCCCTGATCAAGCGCCTTGGGCCATTTATACAGCCCTCAACACCACACACACGAGGCATTTTCTGGCTGTTTCCCGCGAAGTCAATGTTTTTCGAGCCACGCAACACGCAACCAAACACCGTTGAGCGGAACAGGCGCGCGCGACGATGCATTGACCAAAAACGAAACTATGAAACTATCACGGCCGCATGTATCGCCATGTCATTTTTTCTTATTTATTTAATTTTGTGCTAAACTTGTACTTCCTCGCTTGAAACGGTTTAAAAAGTTGGCAAATGCTGTTTATGTACGTTTAAGGTGTATTTCATTTTGCATTTTATTAACAGCGATAAATCGCTCTCGACCAATCGCGACCGGCCTGCGTTTGTAATCTCCGACGTCACATCACGTAGTGCGGGAATTTCGAATGGGTGTCAGCACCTATTCTTCAGTTTTTCGCTATTTTCTCGCTTATTAAACATCTGTTTGCAGTAAGAATGGTGTGGCTGTGATCGTGAAAGGATAATCTACCATTTAAGCTCAACTTCCGGTTCCTCTTTAGTGTCCCTTTAAGGAAAGGCCGCGTTTCTAGCGCGTTTCTAACGCGTTTGTGCTAGCGCGTTTCTAACGCGTTTGTGCTAGCGCGTTACGGCCCGTGTAAGAAGCTGGTGTAAGACGCTGTGGCCTCTCCGCATTACCTTCAACGCGTTTCGAACGCGCTGCCCAAGGCGGTGGCAAGTCAAGTTCAAGTCGAGGAGCGTTTATGAATACGGGGGGTATACTCTCTCAGCAGTCATGTGATGGCGTCGGCAAACGTGGTGCACGTTCCGGCATGTGCAAATGGCTGCATAAGACGCTGTGGACGCTCCCCCTTACTAGAGAGTACTGCACGTTTCTAACGCGTTTGTGCTAGCGTCCCCTTCAGCGGGAGATCCGATGATTCCCTCCGGAGCTTCGCCCACTCATCATCATTCACCCCGTGGATATGCTGTAATTTTTTTTTCAACCTCCTTGGGTAGAAATAGCGAAAGGGGTTTGGCGAAAGGGGTTTGTGTTTGAGTTTCCTCGTAACAGAATTACGTTTTCTCGTACATTCAAATAACAGTCCGACGCCACCATGTCTGTAGGTTGTGTTTAAGTCGTACTTTACAATTCTTCTGATGGATTTCACTGTGAGAAATTCAATTTTTGTTCACTAAAACCTTGCGCCACGCAAAGGGCCAGCGCGGTCTGGGTGATTTTCTCCGCCACGGACGCAGACATCCACGCCAACGCCGGATTTTCTGCGACACGGGGCCCTTAACGCTATCGCGTTAAAAACCCGCATTTCCCCGAAGGGGAGTATGAGGAAGTGCGAAGCACGGGGTGATGCTATGAGGGGGCGCGCGCTACTAAACTGCAGAGCCGAGCGAAGGAGACGGCAGCGAGAGAGCACGACTGACGCGCCGGCGCCACACACACAACACGTGACGGCGGAGCGAAACACGCCAGGCGGTTGGAGAGGGGGTGAGCGGTGGGGAGAGTACGCACACGAGGGGCTGTTACCGGGCGAGGAGGGAGCTGTCAGCGCGAGGGGAGAGGCGGCGGCCGAGGGTGAGTGCAAACCTAACGGGGGGAGATGCACACCAGCTGCATGGCGCCGTGACGTCACGGCGCGGAGAGGGTGCGAGGAGCCGGCGCGGCGCGCGCAGCCACGGCGCGGAGGCGCCAGCTGCACAACGCGCCGTGACGTCACGGCGCGGAGAGCGGTGCGGAGCCGGCGCGGGGCGCGCGCAGCCACGGAGCGGAGGGCGGAGCGCGCGCAGTCACGTGGGGCGTGACGTCGCTGCGCCGTTGCTACAGACGCTCCTCTTCGCTCCTCGCGCCGTTGCTAGGGGAGAGGAGGAGGAGCGCGGATGCCGGCGGAGTTTTCGGGGTCGCTTAAGAAGTGCATTCGCACTTAAAAACCCGCATTTCCCCGAAGGGGAGTATGAGGAAGTGCGAAGCACGGGGTGATGCTATGAGGGGGCGCGCGCGACTAAACTGCAGAGCCGAGCGAAGGAGACGGCAGCGAGAGAGCACGACTGACGCGCCGGCGCCACACACAACACGTGACGGCGGAGCGAAACACGCCAGGCGGTTGGAGAGGGGGTGAGCGGTGGGGAGAGTACGCACACGAGGGGCTGTTACCGGGCGAGGAGGGAGCTGTCAGCGCGAGGGGAGAGGCTGCGGCCGAGGGTGAGTGCAAACCTAACGGGGGGAGAGGCACACCAGCTGCATGGCGCCGTGACGTCACGGCGCGGAGAGGGTGCGAGGAGCCGGCGCGGCGCGCGCAGCCACGGCGCGGAGGGCGGAGCGCGCGCAGTCACGTGGGGCGTGACGTCGCTGCGCCGTTGCTACAGACGCTCCTCTCCGCTCCTCGCGCCGTTGCTAGGGGAGAGGAGGAGGAGCGCGGATGCCGGCGGAGTTTTCGCCTTTCGCACTTAAAGGTGGATACACACGCGAGGGCAAAATCCCGCCTGCTCCGCGGACAAACAGTGACGTCAGCACTTGAATCCGGCGCAGCCGAGTTAGGTCGCATTCGCACAGCCGGACCGCCGTTTGCGGAATCCGCGTGCTTACTCTCGACACCAACGTTTATTAGCAGCTGCGCGTTTGCATACTCGGCGTGCCCTATATGCCATAGTGCTATGAATCCCTCAACGAAATCACACGAAGCTCCAAGCCGATAACACGCCATCGTAGCCACGCCAATGCGTTCGATGTTGACAGATTTGACGCTGACTACGCTAAATTGAGGTCAGACGACCGCCAAACAGACGGATGGAAATACCGGCGAGCATTTTCAATCCGGACCGCGAGCGGAGGAGCCGGGACTAGGCGAGGGCGGCACGTTTTGATGACGCGCGCGTCACGTGATACGCCATCCGCTGCGAAAATTCCTCCTCCGTCCGGTCGTGTGAATCCACCTTAAAACGCAGTTCGCCGGTGCCAGCGCCGGTGCCACCGGGCAGGCTTGGTTTTAACCAGTGTGCAACCGGCTGGGTGCCCTGCACTGGGGTAAATGATCATCATCATCAGCCCATATTTATGTCCACTGCAGGACGAAGGCCTCTCCCTGCGATCTCCAATTACCCGTGTCTTGCGCTAGCCGATTCCAAGTTGCGCTTGCAAATTTCCTAACTTCATCACCCCACCTAGTTTTCTGCCATCCTCGACTGCGCTTCCCTTCTCTTGGTGTCCACTCTGTAACTAATGGTCCACCGGTTATCCATCCTACGCATTACATGGCCAGCCCAGCTCCATTTTATCCTCTTAATGTCAACTAGAATATCGGCTATTCCCGTTTGTTCTCTGATCCACACAGCTCTCTTTCCGTCTCTTAACGTTAGGCCTAACATTTTTCGTTCCATCGCTCTTTTTGCGGTTCTTAACTTGTTCTCGAGATTCTTTGTTAAACTCCAAGTTTCTGCCCCATAAGTTAGGGATATAGTTGTTAGGGGTAAGGGATATAGTACGTCAAAGATGGAAGAAGGAAAACTGAAATGAAACAGAGAGAGGGAGAGAGAGAAATTAGGAGACAGTGCGCACACAACGCAGTCCAACCCGCGAACACCCAAAATCTGCGAGAAATTACGTGCCCTCAGGAAACGAAGCAGCTCGTTTGAGGCCTTCTGTGCCGACAAGCATATGGGCCAGTGTACCGCGATTCTCACCTCCAACGTGTGTACAGGATTGGTATACCACAGCCTTACATATATACATCAATTGACTAATCTCTTCAGTCAATCTGGTCGTTCGGTGTTGCCGACTGCATTTCTTTTTCGTGCCATTCATCCAGTCACCGTGTAATAGACTTGACACGCGCGCTATACTTTCGCCAATTCCAATACCACAATGGACAGCACGGAGTGTCGAGTGTTGCTTTTTGTAAGTGTAGAAGCTGGGGTGTGTGCACGATATTAAATTACCAACGCAAAAACCAAAAAAAAGAAGAAAAAAACACGAGACAAAGGATTGCGCGTGGACCCTACGCGACGCGCTTTGTATTGTCCTTTTCTCTCTCTCTCTCTCTCTCTCTCTCTCTCTCGCCGTTATGTTTGTGCGTTATTTAACAGTTAAATGTCCCGCCGCTCCCGGTTCCCAACCACGGTGGTCATGCAAGGGAAGCTCGATACAGCCCGTGCTGAATAAACATAACGCATTTTGTTCGAAACTAAATAGAGATCTTTTTTTTTTCTTTACGAGGCACTTAGTTCAAACGAACAGGACGCATAGCTGAACCGAAAGAAGCTCATCACAGCACAATACGCTTCGAAGAGATTGTACACGCTAACACTTTCCTTCTCACGAGATACATGCTTCAGGACCGACATGGTCGGTCAAAAGCTCGCCATAATGCCTCACGCTATATGACCGCGTAACATTTCGTTTGCCTCTGAGTAAGCACTTGGCTTTCGAGCAACAACTGGGTCTCCAAAGTTGAGGTACCGCAGCATTTCCATAACGGGAGAGGCGCGAGACAAAAAAAAAACAAAAAAAACTAAGAAACAATCTTCGGAGCGTTACCGTTACGCTACCGCGTAAAAACCTTCGTCACAATCGCAGCATTAGATTCGAGTGTGGACGGTTAGCTGAATTGTGCTTTAGTGTTGTTTTGATGCCACAAGAATTCTCAGAACTAAAAAGAAATTTCGGGGTTCTACGCAAAAACCCCGACCTAATTAGGAGAGCGGATACACTCCATAGTGGGGGAGGGGACTAGGGATTGTATTTAGACCACCTGGGTTCTTAAATGCTGCACGTGAATCCATATGCCCGAGCGTTCTTGCATTTTGCCTCCGTCGAAATGTCGCCACCGTGGCCGGGATTGAACCCACGACTTCAAGCTCAGCAGCGCAACGCCATAGCCAATGGGTTATCGCGGAGGGTGAATTCTCGAAGCTGGTGATAACACCCTCTGAATAAACCCTTTTCCTAATTCGCAAGTACGTTTCTCTGCACTGTACATTTGCCCAAAGGTGCCCGGCATAACGTCAGAACGAAATGAAATATGTAGGCCCGTTTCGTACAGATGCTGCAAGAGCGACTGATACAGGCCGTTCTCCGTAAGCGATCGTTTACAGTATTCAGGTTGGTCGCTTCTCAACTTCACACTCGTAAGTACATTTTCGCGGTCTAGCTTTGTCCCAGGGCACGTCCAAAGTAGACGGCGGGAATCCGCTTCAGACGCAGCAGCGGAGCACTTCGGAAAATGGCCGTTACTTTCGTACGACTGACCCCGAGTACAAGTGATCGGTGGTGCAAGGGCGGCCCCGTCCTTAAGTCAACGGAAAGGGACTTCCTGCATCCGAGAAAGAATTCGAGGAAGGGAGCCGACACGCACCGGGATGAGAGTCACACGTGTTTCGCCGGCGGACAGATTTTCGGGCAATTAGAACGGAGCGGGAGTCAGGTCAGAGCGAAGAAAAATAGAAGGCCCGTTCTTATGATTCAATCATTCCGAGTTCTTCATTTACTTGTCACTCCACGCATTCACTTCGGCATATTAAATTTAGCCATCTTATGAAGCAATCATTCCGAGTTCTTCATTTACTTTTCGCCGCACGCATTCATTACTGAGTCTTTGCAATGCTCGAACTCATTGCCATCGTTTATCTTGAGCTATATCGTCAGTACCACCATTGTCTTGTACTCTAGCTCGTACCTAGTTGCCCAACATCTGTGTATTACTGTTTCGACTCCTCCATTTTACCATTATTGTGCCTGGTCTCCATGGCAACCCAACTCCCCAAAACCGTTTACTAGAAACACATTGTCAGAGACAAGGTGGGTCGCCTTCAGCGGTTCATTATGGAAGCGCTCGTCCGTGTCTCCTCTGTTGTCCCTGTTGTCACCACTGCGCTGTGCCCTGGAAGATGCCTCGCCAACTAGCCCAAGCAACCACTTTGCTCAGTTATGTTTACTCAGAACTCATCTTCAGCTCCAAACTCAAACTGACGCATATCCTAATCAATATTTGTTAATCAAAGTGAAGTAACGTCGAGCGAGGCTGGTAAAACAAAATATTAGCCCGTCAATAATGAAGTAAGCAACAGCCAAAAAATAACACTGCGAAGCCGTTCTTGCCGCACCCCCCATCAAAGTCCCCTGCCAAGGTGGCTTCACCTTTGACGTGGACGCTAGTGGCGAAGCCCTTGTCCAAGCAATGGGTGGACGATCCTAGAGTGTATATTCGCGGAAATGTTATCTTTCCAGGAGTTATCTCCCAGAAATCGACGTCCTTAGGTCATCTCATTAAGTTTAAAGCGAACTTCCGCGATGAACGGAATCGTCGAAACCGTTATATTCTTGAAACGCCGCGTTTCTTTTCTTCTTCTTTTTTTTTTTTTTTTTTTTAGGTACGTGGACAGGGGTAAGAACTTATTTGTATATTTGTGCCAGAGGCGACAGAAGTCTCTTTCTACGAACTGCTTTTTTTACGTGAGCGTTGCCCTGCGGTAGCACACCGATGGATCATTCTCGGTACACTGAATTATTTCGCCGAGCCAGTCGCAAGCAATTACGCGTCCGAAACGACGGCCGCAATTAGTGCGACGCCCGTTAATGCGCGGCGACACATGCCCACTCACCGCACCGACCTACGTACGCGGCCTGAATTATGCACGTCGGCGGCGTGTGTGCCCGGAAGGCGTTGCGCGCGAGAGCTGTGACGCATTACGTCATATCTAGACCCCCAGAAGAGAGCGACGCGAAACCATATTTGACTCCACAGAGCCTTCGGTTCACGCATACGTGTCGCCGCGGTACCGTCATACGACTCCTAAGAAGATTAATAGAAAGAACATATGACGCTGTGGTGTGCGTACACAGCCAACACGATGGTGGTTCACCTGGGCGTGGGAACAGTGGGTAGTGCAAACAATTTGTTATCATCGCGAATTCATCCCAAGTTGATATGCCATGGGCCAGTCTCGTTCGCTTCTTAAAGGGCCCCTCACCAGGCCACGTGAAAAATTGCGGTTATACGCTGGAAGTTGTTAAGTGCCCTCTTGGGAGAGTTCTACCGCAAGAATTTCTCAATTAATAGTG
Organism: Dermacentor silvarum; assembly: GCF_013339745.2. Classification (NCBI taxonomy): domain Eukaryota; kingdom Metazoa; phylum Arthropoda; class Arachnida; order Ixodida; family Ixodidae; genus Dermacentor; species Dermacentor silvarum. The sequence continues at coordinate 81,689,961 of NC_051164.1, forward strand.
AGAATTAAATTTTTCAATTAATAGGCGAGATAGAAATATTTCAGTTCCGCGAACCCATGATTCTGATCAAGAGGTGAGTGTCACCGCCAACAAGAACACTCTCTCCACTTGCCCCGTCTAGCCTCTGCAAGCGAAGTTCCTTCCCTGCGTTCTCCCATGCCGGAGCTGCAGGATCTCGAGACGCATACGTCACGGGCCCCGCCTTTCTCTTTCTCTCTGTCTCTCTCTCGCTTTTTTGCTGCGCGTCGCACTTCCGCCGACGGCCGCGCGCGCGAGCTGTTGCGTTTGTCTCGTTTCGGGAAGCGCACGATTTTGCGAGCTGTGCACGAGAACACCTGACTAGCGGTGTAAGTCAGTGCTACGCGAACACTGTGGCAGACGCAGGCGAAATCAGAGAGCATGATCGCGCGCTGGACCACGGTAGAAAATGACAGTTTCGCTCTCCGCGCGCGACTGCACGACGTGGGCACAAGCAGACGAAACGAATGTACGTCTCTCTGGCTACGGTACGAAGTAAAACAGGAACACGCAGACATTCGGTTTGTAGGCTTTATTATTTCTCTAAACTCTAATTCGTCTATTGAAGTAACGGATCGAACAAATAACTGCTGTTGCCTTGAATAATTCTCGAAGTCGCGTGTTACTGCGAGTGACGTCAGAACAGACACATGTACGTAGGCGCACTTGCGCATATACGTCAACTCTCCGGCAGGGAGCGCGGCGCCCGCGATGAGAAGGGCAAACGGTGTTCGGCTTGAAATTTCAGCTCTTTCCCCGGCGCGTAGCGATTTAATACTTCGCAGACATGATCGTTAGCGCGCATTGTATGCACTGCGCTTGTCAACTAAATATGTCCAGACATGGTAAGGTGCCCTTTAAGTAGTGCTACTCGACTATATATAGCATCAGAAATAAACGCGATAACTTTCGTTCTGAATATAAAAGGCGCTATACAATTAGAGATAACGATAACGCACAACGCACATTACAAGTGACGCTGAACTCTCTCTGTGTCTTTCGCCCAAGAACACTCTCCTCACCAGAGACTGCTGGGCCATGGCGGTACTATTCACTGCTACAGAAATTAGCACGATTGCTGCTGTAGTTTATGAAGTCGAATTGCCTCAGTGGCTGTTTGATAGTGCTCTCTTTGCGCACATGGTGTATTTTCTTCCATTTTACGTCTTTATATTTATCTCTCTATTTTCATTCCACACTTCGATATATCAATACACAGCAAACAAGACGTGCGTCTGAGTGATTTTCCTTTTTTTCTCGTTACTTGTCTAAAAGGTCACACACACACACACAAATACACACACACACAACACACACACACACACACAAAACAACAATTTGAAGCAAGGGCAGTTGCCGCCGTCCTCTCAATAAGGAGAATACCGTACACGTCCCACATAGGCTGCGGATTCGGCTCCCACCAGGTGTCCCATAGGTGGTATCTCAAACATGACGGTGACATGTTTCCGGATAAGCAATTGCTTCCAACACGTACAGTCCGAAAAATCATTTGCCTTCGAGACCTGTTCCGTCACTCTTGAAGACGCGGTCGCTGGGAGATGGGTTTGGAGACAGAACCTATTTTCGAGGCGAGCAGCTCTAAATGACACAATACGAAGGGAAGGATGACGGACACGCAGTCTTCCTCGTTTTCGTATTGAGTCTTTTGCGCTGCTCGCCTCTAGAATGGAACACCAACTCCTTCAGCAAGCCACCCTTCCGCCGTATACCGCCAGGTGTCGTCCACTTTCATTTTATTTCACAGGCACGAACTGAACCACGCCCTTCAATTATTGAAAAGTTCATCTAAAGCAAGAGAAGTTAATTTTCCCGACAGGTTCTTTGAAGCTATTCTAAAGCGAGCTTCTCCTGTAGCCAGGGATTAAAGTCTCCCTTCAGTGGAGGGGGGTCCTCATAGGAGGGCGGCCAGTATGGCGACACACGCTCATATATACGAGTATATATACAGGGTGTTTCAGCGAACACTTTCAAAAATGTTGAAAGGTTGCCTGTGGCAAATAGCACAATTCTAGTTCATGAGCTAGACTACTTGAACAGGAGGACATTACTTCCACAAACAATTTAAATGCATTCTAGCCGCGGAGTTCGCAAGGTAGATCCACTTGGAACGAATTCTCAGGATGACACCAGTTTCGAGATATTGATTCCCGAACTTTGCGGAGAAATGCATTGGCGTTCCGGTGACAGAAGCCCACGAATACACGCGAAATTGCCGCGCGCCTGGCGGCTCGAGGCACTTTGCGTGTATTCGCGGGCTCCTTTCACGCTCGGAAAAATACGTATATGTAACACGTATTGAGCAACAGAAATCTGTATCGTGAGTTTTTCATGTTGCTCTACAATTTTTTTCATGGATTCATCTAATTATAATTGATAATTTGAATAATTATTAATTATTTAAGACTAATGCAATTAAGCGGAATGCAAAACATAACCTGAGTATCTCCAAGCGACGGCAAACAACATTACCTTGGTTCTGTCCAACTACGTGGCATTTCCATATTCTTAAATCTTGGTGCATGATAGTTGTGACACCCTGATATGGTCGTCCTGCCTTCGTCAAGAGTGATTACTCGATGAAGGCAGGACCACCTGCCGAAACCTTAACCGAGTTATCTTCCGTGTGTGCCGTACTAGGGCCTTCCTACATGACTTATATGATTCTACGTGATAGTGGGTTGCGTCAAAACTCTAGAAGGCCACAGAAGTTGTGTTTGGAATGCTCACTTTTTCTTTCTTATTTGGCACTTAAAAAGCAAACTTTAAGCAGGTGTGGTGAAGCCAACTTTATCTAGAATTAAACAATTTTTATAGGTGTTCTGCAAATAAATCTATTATTTTGAGTGTATTTCGTGCATTTATTTTATGTGCCGACAATCACGCAAAATTGGCATTTTGGAAACTTATTTTTTTTTCGAAAATAACTCGGGAAGTAAAGAATAAAAGATATGTGATCTCAGAGCAAAGGAGTCTAGCACAGCACAGCACATTAGTTGCCTTGTTTCATAGACAACCTCAGACACAACAACAACGCTTAAGTGTCGCCTTTAAGAGTGGAACGCGATAGCATTCAAAGATATCTGTCTGCTTCTCCCGCTTCCCGGCCACTGCAGCTTATGTAACCGTAATGTTTACCTGAAAACGCTGGCGGCGAACGCTATGCTCGAAGGCGAGCTTTCTGGTTCTTTGTTGTTTTTTCCCCGCACGGATGCACGGAGGCGAGCGCCATCTGGATGTGTTGCAAGAAACAGAGCTGGGCGCGCCGCTCCCACTGAGACATACCTCAAATTGCAGCTAGAAAAGGGGTTTGTGTTTGAGTTTCCGCCCTCGTAACAGAATTATGTTTTCTCGTATATTCAAATTACAGTCCGACGTCATCATGTCTGTAGGTTGCATGTAACTCGTACTTTACGGATTTTCTGACGCACTTTCCTTACAGAAATTCAATTACTTCAGTACTAACGTCCATGCGCCACGCGGAGGGCCTGCGTGGTACGGAATGCGTGGTTCAGAATGATTTTTCGCTAACGGACAACGCCGCCGACGCAGACACCGGATTTTATGCAACACGGGGCCCTTAACGCTATCGCGTTAACATATTTTATGATTTTACACCTACTTACCTACAAAAGTGGTCGAAATGCATGCGTCTTTCGTATAGCACAGCACTCATAGTGCACAACTAAACGAATGAAAATTAACTGGCAACCTAAAGAAACCAAAGTGAACCTTCACTAATTCATGAGCAGGTAGTTTCACTCTCTCAGGTGGATCATGAAACAGTAGGCTAGCTGTGCCAATAATTTTAGTGAAACAAAGATGGCGAGTACAGTGCCTCGGGGAAATGCACGTAGCAGTACGACGATACCTGTGCTGTTTTTCCTCATGCCACATAAACCGATTAATCGCCATTAAATTATTAATCGAAAACTGGAGAGTTATTATTGCCCCCCACAAAGCACTACCGGTAATAAAATCGATAAAATCACCTCCAAGGCTTGTCGAATGGATGCCGCAGTGCCACAGTTGACCTGCCGAGGGGGGGGGAGCCCCTTTTTAAAAAACGGCGGGGGAGCCGGGCCCCCCTGAGCCGCCCCCTGGCTTTAAGCACTGCCTATAGCTCTTGGTCGCCGTCATACTATTCTAGTGTCCTTAGTGCTTCAAGAAACCAGGCACAGCTGCAGCAAATGTGTTTTGTACAACCACGCACAACACTACACAGAGGCACGTTCTGGCGCTTATGCCTCTTACTCTCGTAGCCTCCGGGGTCACTAAGCATTCGTGTTACGAACGTGCGTCCTTAAGCCCGAGCCGCCACTTCAATCTCTACGCTTCGTGCGTGAAAAAAGCATTTCCTGTTGAACAGATTTTTATCATTCGCGTTACCCCGCACTCTAGCTCCCGGGGACAAGTGAGGTGCTCTGTGCTTTTACAGACTACACAATCGTCCGCTATAAGAAAAGGTAGTTCCATAGGCCAGTGCTTCCAAAAGAACTCCGCGAAGCAGTCTATATCTGCGATGCCAAAGTTCGTGAAGTCTACGGGCCTACATAACAGGCTGAGAAAGATGCCTGCCTCCGCTTGATTGTGCACGTCGTTTATTTGGTTTGTTCTCCCCTCTCCCTTTTTGTTCCCCTTCTCCCATGCAGTTTAGCCAACCAGAACTACATCTGGATATCCTCCCTGCCTTTCTGTTAATCACTGCTCTCTTTCTCTCTATCACTCCTCACACATTTCCTATTCGCATATCATACGTGTGAGGGCACGTATGCGCGCACTAACCTCGTTTGCATACGCGCGAACCCTCAACCCCCTTCACAACCCGCTTACGGCCCACTTTTTCTTCCGCAGCGACCGGGCTACCGTCCGCGCGCGCCAAGTCCATTCGCACGGCAAAAAAAAAAAAAAAAAAAAGTAAAGGCAAAGAGAAATGCGCGTAAATTCTCGAGCTCGCATAACAACAGGCGGCCAACCCGTGTAACGTGCGTCCTTCCAAAGCAGCGTGGACCACGCCACGAAGCCGAGACGATGAAAAAAAAAAAAAAAAGGCAAGCACGCGTTCCCCTACGCTCAGGCCGAAACGGAAACGGGCTGCATGGGCCGAACGCGGCGTACGTCACGCTATTATACCGCCCTAATGGATCCGACTATGATGACGACGACGACGCCGGCGCACGTAACAGTCGTTGGAGAACGCGTAGCCTAGGCCCCTGGAACTGCGCACGGTATATGAACGCGACCCACGCGTCGTGCCCTGTGGAGAAGGAACACGACCCCGGAGGGAAAGAAGGAAGGGGGGGGGGGGGGGGGACCGAAATAAGTTAACTACAACGAAAAACGGTCGAGCCAGTGAACGGTTGTTTGAAGAAAATAGCCGCGACCGCTGCTGCTATATTGCTGCTGCAAGCGGCGACGTTTTTCATGGCTCGGTGAATGGCGCGAGGGTTACGGCCGAATCGGCGGAACCCGTAAAAAGCAGTGCCGTACACAATGGGCTGAGAGGGCCGCGGGCTTGCGGCTGTTTTCGGTGAGCGAAGGTATATACGGCTTCTGTTACCCGCTATATCGCGTGTGGGTGTTTACGGTCTCGGTGGATGTTCCGTAATTCTATGCGCGTGCGGACTCCGGTCTCGAATAAATCCGTGCAGGCTACCTGGCCAGACTGCCATAGAATCTAATGGGGATGCTCCCGCGTAAGGAACAGCGAGTTTGACGTCACCGCTTTCGTCACGCCAGCCTTGGCAATGGAAGTTTCGGGCCAGGTAGCATGACGTCATAGATCGGAGTGCGTAGGCCTTGCGCTATCTAGGTAGTGTTAACTCAGTCCAGTACTGCGCTCCTCCGTGTCGTTATTCTGCCCTGCCTCCCCGCCTGCCTGCGCTGTTAAAAACTGTCAGCTGTGACGAGTTCGAGCTAGCGCACGTACTACGGCTCTATTTCTACGAATATCGAGGCATACGAGATAACATTATTGAATCGGTCATCTCCAGCTTATAATGCACAGCATTAATGGCACGAATTTAAGACGTTCACGCTTTGAATCGACATATTTTTCTCGTGTTCATTTCAGAGAAACATTGATGACTGCTGAGTGACATACGCACGCGGTTAGTCGAGGACAAACAAAGACAGCATTCGTCTAATCCAGGCGCCCCACGAGAAGCAAGGGACGCTCACCGACAATGTTTTCTCTTATTCGGTTTACGTGTTTCGGAGTGGACGCACTAGGAAGCGCGCGCGCACACACACACACATTACAAACCAGCTATGACGTGGGCGGCAGGGATAAATAATGATTCAGCAATGACAGCGCCATCTAGAGTCAAGTACGCCGCAAAAATGTCACGTCTTCATAGCAGAAAAAAGTTCTGATGTTTAAGATCACCAAATGGCAGAGTAGGTTATGATGAACGTCGTGGCGCAGGGCTCCTGGTTAATTTTGACCACATGGGGGCTACTTAACGGACACCCAGCGCACCTTACAGGAACGTTCTTTGCATTCCTCCCCATCGGAATGCGGCCACCAGTGCCGGGATCGAACCCGGTACCTCGTGCTCAGCAGCGTAACGCCATAGCCAATGGGCTAACACGGCGGGTCTCTCACATCGTGGCAGGAGTCCCCCTTGAAGTCTCCAACTGAGGCAGTTCGCGCACAAACCGTGTGAATAGCATGGACTCGTAGCCGTTCTTAAAGGGACACTAAAGGGAAAAAATTATTTCTTCTGTATCAGTAGATTACCCTTCCACAATACCGAAAACACCACTCTTAGCGCGAGAAGCCGCTTGGTAAGCCAGAAAAAAACGAAAAGCACAGAGGCGAGTGGCGACGCCACTTTGAAGTTCCCGCACCAGCTCACCATGACGTCATGGATTTTGACAGCGTCTTCTGCCATGAAGACGCTGTCATGAAGTACGGGTCGAGCGACACTGCTCCTATGTCAGTCCACTCAGGCTTGTACAAGACTGGCTTACTCATGCAAAATGAATAGCTGCTCAGAAAATAAGGTAAAATACTCGTGCTTACCTGGTGTCATTAGGAAACCTGGAAAACTTTGCAGAACTGGAATTCCCTGTGTTCGAACACCACAGAGCCGCGCAACACACGTGATGCCCCGATTTAGCAATCTTCGTCTAACGCTTGGTTGGCCCGGTTTCCTGCGTCTTCCGTTCGTTGCACGCCTGATCAAGCCTCTCTGTCTTATCTTTCCCATCTTCATTCTTGGGACGATAACCGAAGCAGACGACCAAGAGCGATCCGAATTGTGATATCGCTGAGCGAGTGGCAAGAGTGAGCGGAGGCAGCTCGACGGACGCACGAAAACAACCACCTTACCGCGCTTCGCCCGATTTAAGATTCACAAAAAGAGAAATAAAAGAAATAACTTAGGATGGCCGGCAACCGCTAGGAGCGCGCATGTTCCTAAAAACCAAAACTAGTTTTGCCTTCCGGGGGCTGGTTTAACTTGAAGTGACAGTTCACGTGACGGTGCATGCGCCCAGAGATGCACCAAATGACGTCATCACCGTCGCGTTTTATCGTCAGCTATCTACAGCAGGGCAGTGGACGCTGTGAAAAGGATAAAAATACGTCACGCGAATGATCCCGATACATAGACGTACACCCGCGAGAAAAAGTATACGGACCAGGGATTCCGCGATAAAGCCGATTTCGTTAACTGCCTGCGAATGCAACTTGAAATTGAGGACTGCAGTCCAAACTTGACATTGCGAACTTTCCAGTGTACTCGTCAACTGCAGTTTATGCGTGTTAATTACGAAGAAATTCAGCTTATCCGGCGACGTGAAGACATGTAAAACACCCGAGACTGTTCCGTGCAGACGTATTAAAACAGGGAACTGCATGTATGGTTAACCTAAAAGAAAATGAAAAAAAAAACGTGGTCGACCTAACGAACGAGGCTAGACAGAGCAATCTGCCTCCCGAAGCGAGTATTCACTTAACAGTGACTGGCGCCAAGGTCTCGACGAACCAGCGCCTTTCGCTTGACAATCGCAATGACCCAACGACTCCGGCCGCCGGTCGAAGCCCCTGCGGCGGAGCGCGAGCGTTTGTGAACTCAGTCTAATGGTTCCCGCAAAGCGAGAGTCGGTGTAACGGGCGAGTCAATCTCACTTAGTGTCACGAAAGAGAAGACAGGCGGAAATAGCAAAGTTGAACGTTGGGCGAGAAGTTACCCACGAAAGTGACGTATTCGAAAGTGCAGCGGAAAGCCGCTTGTGTATTCCCATTTTATCGAGCAGGAAAGATATGTTGATCAGAACGGCAGACGCGGTTTCTACACTGCCTATCTATTTCTTCATCTTTCTGTGTTCCTTTTCTGTCGTCCGGTTGGCCTGACTAAAAGGCAATAAACATCAGTAGGTAGTTCTTTCTTTCTTTCTGTCTTTCTTTCATTCGTTGTGTGTGTGTGTGCGTGTGCGTGTGCGTGTGCGTGCGTGTGCGTGCGTGTGTGTGTGTGTGTGTGTGTGTGTGTGTGTGTGTGTGTGTGTGTGTGTGTGTGTGTGTGTGTGTGTGTGTGTGTGTGTGTGTGTGTGTGTGTGTGTGTGTGTGTGTGTGAGGGGGATAGAGAGAGATATATATACCTTTTGGAAAGGTAACAAGGAAAAAAAAAAGCAAGGTCAATCAGACACACGACACACGTCTGGTTTGCTATATCTCGAAGGCTGGAATGAAAATAGATAACTACAGAGACGTAAAAGGAAGAAAATTCGTCATGTGCGCCAACAGAGCACTATCAAACGGCCACTGAGGCAATTCGCCTTCGTAAACAACAGCAGTGATTGCGCCACCTGCGGCAGCAATGAAGAGTGCCGCCATGGCCCAATGGCGCATGGGGACCAGTGTTCTTGGGCCCTTCCAGTCTAACGTACGTCAGGGGCACAAATCGCTGGTAGTCGTATAAGGGGAGCGAGGGAAGGAGAAGGGTGATAAGGGAAAGGCACAGAGGCTAACAAAGCTGAGTCCTGTTGGCCATGTTGCACTAGGGAATGGCCAAAAGGGGACTGAAAGATGAGAAGGATAGACGTTAACAGTACGCATGCGTGCGCACACGCAATGGAGCGTTTGAGGTTCAGGTCATCACAAGCGGTCATACAGGCAGGTGCATCTCGAGAAACGCAGCAGCACTTTTATGCCTTTGAATGTCGCAGACGTAGCAGGCCGCGGTCACGTGATCTTCTCTTCCGGTAGAGGGATGTCATATAATTTCACCGAAGCCGTCCGAAAGGCAAGCCTGTAATCTTCGTTCGACGGGCAGCCAGGCAAGAGGTGTTCTTTCGGGGTTTTTTTTTTTTTTCGTTTTTTCTTTTTCTTTTTTTTTTATACCACATGTGCTACAACCCGCCGGCGACAACTAAGGAATCTGCGCCACTTCAAAATGTCGAAGAGACCGTACCGGCTCCCGGGACGTTAAAATTTGTAAAGGGCCGAGAAGATGCGATGGCATCAGTAGCAGCTTCGCTGCAGGATGACGAGGTCAGGTGACGATGGCGTCACAAGTCCCTTTCTTGTGCCAGCCTGCAGTGACGTGAAATTTACGGTTCCACGGTGCCAAATTGAATTTGTGCGTGCGTGTTTCGACGACATTGCAGTGGATACAGATGCAAAAGACAATGGACTCCCCTTGCCCACAAATGTCGCGCAGAGGTGCATCACACCCTTTTTAACGAAAGTAACAAGCCTATCGAACACCGCAAAGTGCGAATATTGTGATTTACTACGCAATCATTTCATGCGCCTTATCCTTCATTGCGTCCTCTACTAGTAACTTCAGTGACTAATCAATATATGCAGCGTCTTCGCACTGGAAGCTGCAGTAAGGTGTCGGAGACGGCTCAAGCGGCGAAGACGAAGAAAATGGGAGCATAATGCGGGATAGCTGTAAACAAACAAAAAAAAGGTATAAACTAGATTGTAATTGTGGTTTCGAGTTTTTGAAATGAGAATATTATTCACGAGGGACCGTCCAGAGACACCGCGCGCGCGGCGCTGTGATTACGGGACGTTTTAGCGAAAACCGGCACGGCTGGCAGAGGAGCACGCATGGCTGAGAAGCCGTGTTGTCGCACGCACCTATAGAGAGGTCGTCGCAGCTTAAACGAGGTGTTCTAATTTTGATTGAACAGAGTGCGCGGGTCTGCGTCGCAGGAGGGTTGGACGAGCGCAGGGAAGAGAAAGCGAGACCGGTTGGCGAGTGAGGAAAATGCGATAGGTCACCGCGCGAATTCAGCAGTCTCTGAAAAAAAAAAAGAAAGAAAGAAAATAAAAAGAGAAGAAGAGAGAGAAGCGCTTTCGTAAATCCGGTCGCCATAGCAGGGTTGCTTGTAAAACAGCGTCGGCGTGACCGCGTCACGCCGCCTCTGTCGCCAGAGCGTGTAAAATTGCCGCGAGGCACCGTGGCCCATTACTTGATTCTCTTGTTTATTCGTTCCTGTTGCGTTTTGTTTCGTTTTTAGACAGCACCGTAGGGCAGGACAGGAGTGCATGCTATCGCGCAGTTCGGGAGCTTTCTCGACGTCATTTTTTTTTTCGTTTTTTTTTCTCTCTTTCTTTACTCGGTACAACGTTTGCAATATTGCTGCCGCTTGGTTCCAAACGTCGGCGTCGGTCATGAACGCGTTTCGGTCCGTGTTTTACCAGGCGCGAGCACCACGTGGCCTGTACAATACCTGCGATCCACGGCCACTGGCTACACGGGCGCCCCCAAGCGTCCTGCTGCGCAACAGCGAACATGCGCCGGAGATTACGGCGTCGAGAGTAGCACTGAAACGTGCAGCGTGGCTGAAGTGGAGGAACAAACTCCGAGCCCCCCCCTCCCTTTTTTTTTTTTTTTTTTTTTTGCGACGTACCAGCTATGGTAGCTTATCTCGAGGCAAAGGTGTACGCGACCATGACCTTCAAAATCGACACGTGCGCGATGCCCGATCCCGTATAGGCAACGCCTCCTAGACATGCAGGCCTGTGCACTCTTCTTTATAACGTCATGCTAGTTGAACCGAAATTTCCGCTGTCAAAGCCTGGCGTGACGAAAGCGGTGACGTCGAAATTACCGCGGCTTACTCGGGAGCATCCCCATTAGATTATATGGCAGTCGGGCAAGGTGGCCGGACGTCATGGATCGAAGTGCACGGGCCTTGTGCTACCTAGGAGGCGTTGGTGTAGGCCGTCGTCCAGCTTCTATACTCAAGCCATAGCTGCGCATATTTCGACATCGTTATAACTTTGTCTTGCCAAGGTTCTATGCATTACGTGTAAGCGAGTTATGAAACAGCCACGCGCGCCTCTTTCCCTTTAGGGACAGCACGTCAACGGTTGCACCGCGGGGACTTCATAGCGGGAACAGCTGAGCATCTGTCTCGACTTGAGGCTGCAACCTGGCGACAAAGAAGCGGTTTGCGCTCACCTATAGGTTAATGCCCGTTTTCACAAAAAAAAAATGGGAAGAAAGTGGCTGCCGAATATCTAACGGGGGCTATAGACCCAGACAATCACAAACGAACGGAAGCAGCGAGGGAACGTCGACGAATAGCTCATGCGACCACTGTATACCAGTGAGGAGATCATCGAGCACTTCCTCTGCCACTGCACCAGCTTTGACATCCAACGTCAGCCTCGTTCGAGAGCACTCAGTCGTCTGGACACTCGACCTTTTACAAATACAAAGATTCTGGGTGCTCGGCCAAGAAAACTACGTGCGCTATCACTTTTCGTTTTTTTTTTTTTTTAATCAGCGGACCTGGTAAGTCGCTTGTAGACACTCTATATCTCCTGCTATCTCCACTTCGCCTCCACACGCTAAAACTGTTGGTAAGAGCAAATTCCAGCCAATCGTAATGCTGGACGTACAATTAGCGAAAGCGGCCGGCCAATGGGAAACAGCCCCTACGAACGAAATGCTTTGTGAATTTGGCCCCGCAATTTCTTTACTCTCGCATCGGCGTTTAGAGCCAGCGAGCTAAATTCCTCGAACCGCGTCACCGTCTGTCGGCGCGGCCTGAGCCTGGACTACAGAGGTACGATTCTAGACATGGTCAAATTCCGCCATGTTGTCGAATTTGGTAATGAAGGCGTTTTCAGTCAATCAGAGACACCGTAGCAGCCGCTGCTCTCAGCCAATTAGAGCTGACAAGATGGCGTAATTCGACAGTGTCCGGAATAGCACCCCCGGTTGGATGACAAGCAGCGATGACGCGAAAAAAAAAAAAGAAAAAAAGGTATGACGAGCGAACATCGGCGGCAAGCACGCGATAAGAACAGGCCGAGCGATATAACTCGGCCGTACTCTCCGCTAGTTCCCGCAGTCGCCGGCAAATGATGGCTGCCATCTAAGAGCGCTGTAAATCCTGGTCTATATTTAGCTTGCAATTTCACCCCCGTCCTCGGGGTCTGACGCATATGTCAAGAGGCACTCAGGCGGAGCAATTGCCCGCGTTGTATTCATGGCTACGTTCGCCTGCTGATAGGCAACACTGTTCCTCGTCTTCCTCTTGTTCGGCCATGGCTAACGCTCCTGTTCCACCTCGCGATGGCGGTTCGCGCTTGCAGTTGGAGTTGAATGTCGGCAGACCCACCGCAGTAACTATGACGTTGTGTTGCCCTGCCAAGCACGAAGTCGCGGGATCAAATCCCGGACGTGGCGGCCGCATTCCAATGGGGGCCAAGTGCAAGAACCCCCGTGTATTGGATGCACGATAAAGAACCCCAGGTGGTCAAAGTTAATCCAGAGTCTCCTCCTCTACGGCGTGCCTCATAATCAAATCCTGGTTTTGGCACGTAAAACCAAATAATTTTTCGATTCGTAAATGTCGTCGCGGATTCTGAAGCAAAAAGGTCCTGTTTACTCAGATTGCGCGCGCGATGCGAATGCTGTCGTACATAGCCGAACACTAGCGATTATTCTGAAATGTAACAGGGTGATTCGTGTGTATGCACGGTGGACGCGCCTGTGAGTTCAGATTTTGACGAACGACGACTGCATTCGCCGATACCATTTCCATCCTGGCATTGCTTGTTCTTTCAAGGGTACAAGTTATTTAAATTAAAAATTAAATTACGGGGTTTTACGTGCCAAAACCACGATCTGATTATGAGGCACGCCGTAGTGGGAGACTGCGGAACATTTGGACCTCCTGGGGCTCTTTAACGTGCACCAAATCTAACTACACGGGTGTTTTCACATTTCGCCCCCATCGAAATGCGGCCCCCGGGGCCGGGATTTGATCCCGCGACCTCGTGCTTAGCAGCCCAACACCATAGCCACTAAGGAACCACGGCGAATTGGGTACAAGTTCACCCAATAAGTAGGTAACTCGTTCAACTCGTGCTTTTGAGTATGCGATTGCTGCACTGAGTGGCTGCACTGAAGAGGAGAAAGACGACGTGTTTGCGATAGATATATGGTCGGCCATCTTGAGCAACGTTAGCCTGCGTGTAAATATACTGTAAATAGGCTTGTACATAAGCTACACGTAACTTTCTTTGGTGGAGGTGCGGGGTACCTCCACACGCACCTGCACATAATCACCGCATTCTCTTTCTCATCTTTCTATTCCCTTCCCCCAAAGTAGGGTAGCCAACTAGACATCTTGCTGGTAAACAACCTGGCCATTTCTTTTTTTTTTTTAAGCGAAGCTTTATAGACTCGCAAGTATCGGCGGTGGTGGTGGTGTCACGCTGAAAAGTCGGCCGATCCTGGTGATAGTGCGGAAAGGGTCCAAGCACAATGGCACATACCCCTGTGGGTTCGGGGACCTGTAACGCGCCCTTGAACTACCCTTGTCCCACGTGGGACCCGAAGTGACAAAATCACCAGCCCTTCCCCTGTCGAGAAAATGGGGGTAAGCGATAGCTCGTCGTCCGATCCTAGCGTGAGGGCTTCCGAAGCCCAGGCGAAACGTCAGCGAAGAGCCGATGACTCTGAATTTAGGGCAAACGTAGCGGAACGCCTGCGACAGTGTCGTCTTGCCACAAGCTTCGCTTAGCCCCATTTTCTCGACAGGAGAAGGGCTCTGAATTTTTTAACAGCCAAGCTGTTTAAGCCAGCCGTTGTTGTTGTTGTTGTTGCCTCATAACATGGCTCGTACCCACGAGGGGGGATTGGCAGTTTAAGCCAGCCGTAATTTGTCACGAAATTATCATCATCAGCATTGGCTCGAGCGTGGTCTTCTTCCGCAGTTTAAGCCAGCCGTAATTTGTACGTGTGGCACGAAACTGCCGCGCCGTAGCCATGGCAACCAGGCGACACCACGCAGACACGGCCTGCCCAGCTCTCGCCAGCTGCGCGCTACTGCGCATGCGCCGTGACGTCATCCCGGCTTGTCAACGCTAAATAAAACAAATGAACGTTCTTGGCAAGGCAGAATTCGAGCCCGGGTACCCACGGTCCGAAGGCGAGCGTCATAACCACTGCGCTATACAGCCACGCTTGCAGAACGTGCATTTATGGGAACCATATATGCTTGCATTGTACTGACGATTGCCACACAACTTCCTTTCGGAGAAAGAAAGAGAAAATGAGAGCGAGAGAGAGAGAGAGAAAAAAGAAAGAGAAAGGAGAGAGGAAGAAAGAGAAAGAAAGAAAGACAGAGAAAGAAATAGAGAGAAAGAAAGAAAGAAAAAGAAAGAGAGAGAATGGCCTAGCTACAGCTGCAACCAAGAGACGCAATCAATAGGCCAGCTTCGCTGTGTCTTGAGCTTTGCGCGGCCTAGTGCAAGCTTCCGCCTTTTCTTTTCCTCTCTCTCTCTCTCCCTCCCTTGTAATGACGAGCACCCATCGTGGAAGCAGGGGAAGCTTACAAGGGAGAGAAATAGCCGAATCAATGTTAACGAAAATATTTCTGCCCTCCCAAGATTTTTTAAGATTTCTGCCCTCAACCTATAACCAGAAGAGAGAGAGAAAACTTTTGCTGAATTGAGGTCGGGTGGAAGTCCTCATGGGCAGAAGTCCTCAGTACAGCCCCCTGTTAGCCGCGCGATGTCTGGAACTCGCCGGATGACCCGGCGTCGGAACTCGAGGTCCGAGTTTGGCAGCGCAGCCTCCCAGCAGGAATACGGGGGTGAGTGAGGGGATAGGATTGGGACATGCCCATGGAGGTGTGGTAAAGAGTTGTGAGGTCGCCGCAGATGGGGCAGGTGTACTACCGGGAACTGCTTTGACCTTCAACATTTCGACCTGCGAATCCTCAACGAACTTCGCAGATTTGTTTGCTTTACTCGACAACATATGGCAAAGGATATCCGAACAGTCCTACAGAGCTATCTGTTATCGGGACTCGCTGCTGCGTAGCAGTGCTTTGTATAGCAGCTCCCCCTGTCTTGCTAAAATATTAGAACGTTAAGCCGACGAGCGGGCGAGCAACACGTGCAATCGTGAGAGCGTAGAGGCATTTATCCGAGACACCAATGTTACGGGGGAGAAAAAGAGTGGGTTCAATAGATTTACAATCTGCAGCGTCCAGCAGCCTTGACGGAGCTACGGAGCAAAGCGTGAAATATGATTTTTATTAATCTTCCGACGGCTAATCAACGGTGGGCAGAAAACTATCACAGTGGCCGATACATTTGGTATTATGAAGAGCGTATTATATAATATCGTATTATAAAGAGCATCAGCTGCACGTAACAATATTGTGGATAGTCTATGAGAGAGTGTTCCACAGAAGCGTCTATAGTTTGTCAGACTGTGCTGTTACAGTGCTGTTACGCTGTGCTTCTTGTTTCCAGCATGACACGTTCGGTATTTTTTCGCGAGAGCTCATTAAATCACGGTGACCGTACAACCTCCTCAGACCCGAACACAACTACGGGCCATAATCGCTCTTGAAGGTGGTTTTCATTGTCTACTGTTACGTTATGAACTTGAAAAACAAATTTCTAATATATATGTACCACGGTTATAGATGCCAATAGCTGTGTCTCCATGTACGTGAAAAAAAAATAACTATCTCCATCATCTCCTCGTGTTTGCTATGGCAAAAACTGCACTTCATTGCTTAAACGCAGATATGAAGATGGAACTACGCGTATAGTTACATTGCCATGTTGCTGCCACGTCCGGTATTTTCACGCAATCTCAGTGACTTCGAAATACACCTCGAGGTCGCTTTCTGCCATCTGGGACGACACAGAGGTCTAGATCAATTGAGTGTCAAATTCCTCGAAAGCGGATGACAAGAACATGCGTAAACCACTTGTTTACAGTTACTTTATACCCAAAGTGACTATTTTGCGCCATCGCTTCCTGATGAATTTAGAAACAAACAAACAAAAAAAGTTGAAGGCAATGTGCAATGTATTGTGCAATTATAGTACTTGTCTTAGGAGGATATATCTTCGCGAGCCGCGAACTCGACGTCGTCGTCCCTATACCACGCAGGATGCCAGCGGCGCGCGTGTCTCCGGCGGACGAAGCGGCGACGGCCTGGCCCGCCGCTGACCGCCGGGGACCCGCGGCCGCCGCCCACGGGCTCGGAGGAGCTCATGCCTCGCCCAGCGACACGCCACCTTCCAGCCACCGCCACCACGCCTCCTCCAACAACGCGAACCACACCTCGGACACGGGAAACAAGGCGCCGGGTCCCGTCACGCCTGCCACGGCCACGACGCCAGGTGGGTCTCATCGTTCGACCTTGTCGACCTTCAACGTCCTTGAGCGATAACCGTGTCGTCGAAGCGAAATCGTACACGACGACGACTCCCCGGCCATCGTGTCTTACCTATATATACAAACGCTCACCCAACAATTGTGATGGTGTGCGGGTCACCGTCGTCGTCATCTTCTATATGCGTAAGCAAGCAACTCTCGCCCAACAATTTTGATGGTGCGCGCTTCACCGTCGTTACCGTGTTAATTAAGACAGAGTTAATTTAGGCACTCGAACCCACGACCTTCGGTGGGAATCGGAACCCTCAAGCTTATGTGAGAGTCGAACACACTAGGGAGCCTACATGCAAGCGCTGTTTTAAACAGCGCTTGCATGTAGGCTCTCTAGAACACACCACCTTTGGCGTTAAGGCGAAGTTGAGGCACAGTTAATTTATATAGAGTTAATTAAGGCACTCGAACCCACGACTTTAGTCAATTAGGGCGAGCTTATTTAAGGTACAGTTAATTAAGGTGTCGTCTATTAAGGCACTCGAGCCCGCAACCTTTGGTCGCAAAAAAAGAACAAGTAACAAAATGGAACCACGCATTCGAATGAGAATGTCAAGTAATTGAATTAATGTCTCTTGAGCGCGCAGGCTTTCACCTTCACCCTCTTTGGCGTACGCTAAAGTGATTGTTAATTTTCATTGTTAATAATGCGACAGCAATTGCATGGACACTACAGGATACTTTTCGCCGTCGCCGTGATGTTCCGTATAAAACTTCCAGTGCGATAAGATAGCGGCCGGCGCGTCGTAAGCAGTGGATGCCAAGGCAACCGGTAAGCCGAGGAGTTTAGCGGCTTGCCGCGCGCCATGTTCCGGCACCCCCAATGTTGTTTGCTTGAGAGCGCGTGACCCAATGCTTGTTGGTTCATGTAGCAAGCGTATGTTTGCTGTAATCTATACGGCCGATAAAAAAATCTACGAACCTTAACTTCGAGTAGCTGTTTAGCACTTTGCCATCGCTATCAATTATTGCTTCTACCTGCGGGCGAAATTGCTTTCTTTCATTTTTATTATTATTAATAATAATCTTATTATCGCTGTTGTTACTGTTGTTCGATTAATCAAATTCGAGGGTAAGCCTCCCGCGCTGGCTATACCAAAATCTAAATTTTGGGTATAGAACGACCTAAATGTCGACCTTGTTAGCGAACATAAGGTACTTGGTGTCGTTTTCAATACTGTACTGAATTGGACACCCCATGTTGACATGTTGTCGAAATCCTTGGTATCAGCAACAGGTGCCTTGTCACGATGTCGCCATTTCTTTCCGGAAAACGTGAAATTACAAATTTATCAGGCACTATTTGCGTCACACATTAACTACTGCACGCTAGTGTGGGGCACCACTACAAATACTAACATACACAAACTTCTTGTTCTTCAGAAACGTGCACTTCGAATTATAGCCAATGTTCCATATCTCCACACAACATTACACCTTTTCACCAAATTTAACATAATCAGAGTTACTGATGTGTATTACTTTCGTTTGCTGTATTCATACTTATTTTCCTCTGAAAAGTTCTCCTCACTTCTGAAATCGCTGTCAGAACTACAACGCAGTTAAGTGACCAACGCACCCGTGGCCAGGACGAATGGCTTATCCCGAAAAGGCGTACTAATTATCTAATGCAGTCACTGGTCTACAATGTCCCTTCTCTTTTCAATAAATATGAAAACGAAGGTATTGACGTTCATGCCTTAACCCGGAAAGAAATGAGACGGCATTTTTTGTTTTCCAGTGATCCATGACGCCTGTGCGTGAAAACAAGCGCGCATATCTAATAAACTGTTGTTAATGTATCGCTATCTTTCTTTGTATACTTATGGTATTTACTTTAGTTTTCATTATGACATGAAGTTGCGTTGTTTTTCTGCTTTTTACTTTTCAATAACTATGTCAAATGACCACTGTTGTGCACAAACTGATATCTAATATGTTTTGATTAATCCAACCCATGTACGCTTATATACTTTATTTTGTTGTACGCTGTCTGTAGTGCTGTCATAAAGGGTCTTCAGGCACTTTCAAGCTGTTTACACAGCTTTTCGCCTGAAGGACCCCCAACAACTTGCAACAAAATGTTGGAAATAAAGATTTGATTGATTGATTAATTTATTGATAAAATTGCACATTTGGTTAAGGGTAATATCGCAGTGGAACGCTCCGGATTAATTCCGACCACCTGGATTTCTTTGACCTGCACCCAAAGGCACGGTACACAAGCGTCATCGCGCACTCCGCCTCCATCGGAACGAGGTCCCCACGTTCGGGAATCGAACCGAAGACCTCGTATTCGGCAGCCCTATGCGCCATAGCCATTGCGACATCGCGGCGGGTGTATCCCTAAATCCAAAACACGCTACTCGAGGGGGGGAAAAATCATTGAAGGGATACTAAGGAGGCAAATTGTAAATAAGTTTAGAACGATAAAGTATTTTCTTTCAAAACAATATTCGCGCTCATTTTGCGGTAATATAGGTTGGTTATTAGAAGAAAAAAAAAGTCCACAGTTGCAGCTTTTGAATTGCGCACCGAAACCGCAATGTCTGTAGGTCAGCGTGACGTCACGAATTTCGTTTTCTTTTCGTACTCAGGGTCATTGTGGCCCAGCAGAAGTTCTTGAAGCTTGCTAAGTTCAGTCTTTGGTACCTTTAGAGTACAGTACAGTCCCGTCTTACCGATGAAGAAAGTTACCTAGGCTCGAGCTGATACCGTTAAAATCAATGACGTCACTGCAGGAGGGGGGGGGGGGGGACTTCAAGGTTGCGCCACCTTTTTTTTTTTTCGCGTCTCATCTCGCTTACCAAGCGCCCTCTCACGATACGAATGGCTGGTATTGTAGAAGGATTATTCACAAATACAGTACAACTCTTTTTTATATCTCTTTATGTGTCTCTTTAAGAGAAAGCAAGATTAAAATGTCACTACACACGCTAACTGATGTCACAAATACTCAAGCAGCGTCAACACGGGTACAATCATCAAAATCATGATCTAGTTGTTTGGTACATGCAGGGGATTTTTTCCCCTCGTTCTTATGTCTCTCTTCTTCTTTTTTTTTTTTTTTTTTAGATGCAGCAACATGGGAAGGTAAGCTACGTCAGAGCCGGCTATACCCAACTCCCAAATTCGTTACTCACTGAAAAAAGAAAGTATCAGAACGCACGTTTAACACACGAACCCCAAGCGCACAAAGATCGTCTCGTCTACGGGCGCAGGCATCGAAAGCACAGTCCAGTAGCAGGGGGATGTCTGAGATGCTGCCTTTGTTGTAAGTTTTTCCGAGCTGATTCAAGTGCGCGCAGGCGATGACGTGAGTCCCAGTACAGATTACTTTGAGGGGAAGTCGGCTGAATCCCTATAGCCATAGAAGTATTCTGTGTTAACCTCCCGAGACTCTAACAAAACTATGGGATACAATCGGTCTTCAAGGTGGTTTTTATTGTCTACTGTTATGTTTTGAACTCGGAAAACAATTCTTTAAATTTAAATATCCCGGTTAGATGCCAAATGCTGCGTCTCCATGTACGTGAAAAAAAAATAACTACCTCCATCATCTCCTCATGTTTGCGACGGTAAAAACTGTATATTCATTGCTTAAACGCAGAGATGAAGATGGAACTACGTGTAGTACATTGCCATGTTGTAGCCGCGTCCGGTATTTTCCCGCAATCTCAGTGATTTCGAAACACACCTCGAGGCTGCTTTCGGCCGTCTGGGACGACACACAGGTCCAGATCAGTTGAACGTCAAATTCCTCCAAAGCGGATGACAAGGATATGAGTAAACCACTTCTTTACAGTTATACACATGCACCGTACATTCACACCCAGAATGAATATTTTGCGTACGCACAACCGAGTGAATTTCGAAAAAAAAACATCTAGAAGGCAATGTGCAATGTATTGTGCAAGGGGGGAGGGATCATAATCATGTCTTGCATGGGCGAAACCGGGTCGCCACTTTCTTTGGAAATCACGCTGTCTGCAGTTTTCAACTTAAGGTCTGCGTCATTGAGCGAGTGCGCCTGCAATGAAATTTGCAGCACGTAGATACCAGTCACCGTCCGGTACTTTCAGGCCACTGCCACGTATGGAAGACATTCAATGCCGTCAAAATCAATTTGAAGCGTTGAAAATTTATAGGCCGCCTGCCTCGCCTCCGCGCGCGATTTTATAGGTCGGCGCGCGTATGCCACAACAATAAGCTGCCACCAGCCCAAAACGCCTCTGTGAGAAAACTTTTTAGAGGTTGTGATGAAGAAACACGCCTAAACCTGAAATAGATTAAATTAAGAAGCCGTTGGAGTATCATCATGCGGCGATACTCAGCTCACACGGGCTCACACCGTGCTCAGTTCGCACGGGCGCTTTCCTGGCGTATTTTTGTCGGCTTTGGGTCATCCGCCGTCGGCGCTATCATTTCGCGACCCGCTCAATAAGCGCAGCACCATCAAACCGGCATGCGCATCCTGGCGTGCATAGCACAGAAAATAAAAGGGGGTGGAGACAGGACACGCCGGTGAAACCAACGTCACAGCAAAAGTACATCAGACATAAGCTTTATGTGGTTCGATTGCTTGAAACTTGTGGAACCCGTGCTTTTTTGTAAGAGAGGCAGCAGCATTGCTTGGACTTAAAACTCAGTTTTCCGAATAACAATAACCTAAAAGCAGCCCGTAGTATGTTCTCTCCTACTTTCACTTCTCTGGTGGTGAACCAACAAAGAATGGAAACGCTACTAACGCTAGCATTTCTTCCTGCTTTAGATTACAGATGCGGTATACGTTATAGTGAGCATTGATTGGTTCAAGCGAAAGCGCTGACATAGCTTCGCTAACGGATGCAGATTGGAGCTCCGCGACGACGGTGACCTCTTGCAGTGTGTCGCCCTACCAGCGGCTACTGGAGGCGCTGACCAACGACAGTCGGTGGCAGAAGGACGTGGACCTGGGAAGGAGGGTGGGCTTCTACCGTTTCCGAGGAGAACTGGGCACCGGAAACTTCTCCCAAGTCAAGGTGGCCGTCCACTGCCTCGTCAAAGGTATGCGCCTGCCTTCCGTTTGAACAGCAATTCTAGGGTATATTGACTATTGGCTAGAAAAGAGTGGCTCATTAGTGAACTAACTTACAGCGCAGCTTTTTAGCGATACCCTGCGGTCAAGACCAACGCAGTGACGCGTTAGAACAGGTGTGGAACGCTCTTGTAAAATGGAAAACTTTACGAACAGGTAGAAGTGCTGGAATGTATGCGTGCGTGCGTGCGTGCGTGCGTGCGTGCGTGCGTGCGTGCGTGCGTGCGTGCGTGCGTGCGTGCGTGCGTGTGCGTGCGTGCGTGCGTGTGCGTGCGTGCGTGCGTGCGTGTGCGTGTAAATACTGTTTACTTCGTTCTATGGTTTGCTTTGTTCTATATCCCTGCTCGTTTCTGCGCATCTCTCACGCTGTGTTCCGCTGCATCCTCCGCACCCTCCACACTCTCGGCGCAGAGAAAGTGGCCGTCAAGATACTGGACAAGAGCAAGCTGGACGCCAAGACGCAGCGCATGCTGGCACGCGAGATCGCCAGCATGGAGTCCCTGCACCACCCGCACGTGATCCGGCTGTACGAGGTGATCGAGACGCTGAGCAGGGTGCACCTGGCGCTCGAGTTCGCACCGGGGGGCGAGCTCTTCCAGAAGATCACCAGTGACGGCCGCTACCCGGAGGAAGAGGCGCGCATCGTGTTCGCGCAGGTCGCGTCGGCCATCAACCACATGGTACGGGTGATACAGCGGCTCTCGCCGTTTCGCGTTGCGCTGATTATCCCTTTACGCCCGCTCCAATCCTTCATTTTAACGCGATAGCGTTAAGGGTCCCAATGTCGCAAAAAATCCGGCGTCGGCGTGGATGCCGGCATCCGTGGCGGAGAAAATCATCCCCAACCACATCGACCGCGCAGGCCTTCCGCGTGGCGCAAGATGTTAGTGAAGGAGAAAATCATCCCGAACCACCCCGACCACGCAGGCCCTCCGCGTGGCGCAAGGTGTTCGTAAATAAAAATTGGATTTCTCACAGTGAAATCAGGCAGAAGAAATGGTAAAGTACGACATAACCACAACCTACAGACATGGTGGCGTCGGTCTGTTATTTGAATGTACGAGAAAACGTAATTCCGTTACGAGGAAACTTAAACACAAACCC
Organism: Dermacentor silvarum; assembly: GCF_013339745.2. Lineage (NCBI taxonomy): Eukaryota > Metazoa > Arthropoda > Arachnida > Ixodida > Ixodidae > Dermacentor > Dermacentor silvarum. The sequence goes on from NC_051164.1 coordinate 81,712,854, forward strand.
CTTTTCCAGCATTTCTACCACACCAACAGCGGCGCGCTGGGATAAGTTATATACTTGGGAAATTATTATCCAGATGGCCCTCGCATCCTCGGCAGGTGAAATTGGGACTTCGCCTGTCTAATGCGTTTTGGACACGCGCGCGCGTCGGAGCAATAGCAAACAATTATTAAAATAATAAAGAAGGTGCTAGGGCCTTCACATTTTAATATAAGACGACTTATATTGCCCCTGGAAAAATGTCTTCCCAGCAATGCATTTATGTTTAAAAGTGAAGCCGACTTTAAGGGGATCGGTGTAAGCTTGGTCTTTGTAAGCTGCCTTTCCCACGATATGTGTTGCAGTGAAGCCTACTCAAAGAAAAATGCCATGCGAACGGAGCCCGTTGACGCTATCGCGTTCCACTCTTAAAGGCGAAGCTTAAGCGTCCTCCAATTTTTATACCATGCATGCGAACAAATGGGAATGAAACATTAGGCCGAACATAGTCCGCCGCGGTGGCTGAGCAGCTCTTGTATTGCGCTGCTCCGCACGAGGTGGCGGGATCGAATCCCGGCCGCGGTGGCCGTGTATCGATGGGGTGAAATGCAAAAACGCCTGTGTCCTTTGCATTCGGGGCACGTTAAAGATATCCTGGTGGTCGAAATTAATCCGGAGCCCCCCCCCCCCCCCCAATACGGCCTGCCTCATAATCAAATCGTGGTTTTGGCACGTAAAACCCCAGTGTTCAATCAATCGAGAATTCACTAATACATACACTCGATCCGTAACTTGTCCAAGTACGCCGGGGCATTGGACAAATCCGGATGCATAGAAAGGAGCATAGTAAACGAACGGCCACGTTACGAAATAAAGCGCTACTTTATTTTAATTATTAATAAGTGAAGAAACATTGGAAAGTAGGCAAAGTCTCAAATACTATCCGGGAAAGAAAAAAAGAGAGAACAAGCCGAAAATAACAAGTTATGCACACAGTATATGCCACTGCAAGCCACAACCACAAAACTTGTCGTTAGCCTTCTGTAGCGCTAATTGAGTTATTCCATTCGCGTAGATTATTTCCCGCAGAAATAAATGACACATATATAGATCTACCTATTTCTACAAGTAAGCACTCAGCGCATTACCTTGGAGCGGCCTTGTCTTTCTTATAACATACACTGTTTGATAGGTCGAGAGGTACCATTCTGCACAAGACACTGCCAAGAGCTTGTATCGCGCGCTTTACTAAGTTTCAGCAGCTAATGTTCATGCGTGCAAGACGACGAAGCGGTGTCAGACCATTTTGCTAGGACTGCTCTAACCCTGTCGTAATCATCTCACACTAACAAATACATCTAACTATTCATCATCGCTTTGCGAAAGCAGTCAAAGCGCAACAACACCACAGCGCCGGATCTTCGAACATATATTGTACGTATTTGAGTGGCCGGAAGACTGCAATAGCAACCTGTATACTTGTCTTAACATACCATTACTAGATTAGCATCATATCCCTCTGCGAAGTGGCAGCTATAGTTGTCCGAGACTTGGCTACACGTTATAGCGCCGACCATGCGCAATTAACCCCTCGGATAAGTTCGAGCGATAAAGGTGACGCGGAAAGTGCTTGCTATAGCACGTACAAACGCAACACGTACAAACACAGTGTCAGGCAAGGGTCTCGATTCTTAGTTCAGTCAAAATCTCGTCATAACGTATAACAAAACGGGATATAACGAAAAACGAATTAAACGAAGTAGGCAAAATTCTCCTTGAAATCCCCATGAAGATCCATACAGCAGTACATGCAACAATGTATATAACGAAGTAATGGATATAACGTACATTACTCGCTGCTCCTCATTGCATTTCAGCACGCACCGACCACAACTGCAAGGCCCACGTCCCAAGTTCACGTACAAACCTGCACGCTTATTCCTTCATTCCAAGGACAACGACCAGCTCGAACCACCTCCCTGCCTCCATTGTCAGCAACCCTGTTCTGTCATCCTTCAAAACCACTATTTCCACGTATTGTATAGAATCCCAGTGCTCTGTGTAACGCCCCACGTGGCATTGGGAGTAATAAACAAATAAAAACAAACAAATAACGAAGTAATTCTCGCTCCACCTTCAACTTCGTTATAAAGAGGTTCTACTATACTGCGGCGACTCCTACAATTCCTCTCTCCACTTCGCAGCACGAGCTGAACATTGTGCACCGGGACATCAAGGCGGAGAACGTGTTCATCGCGGGCCACAACCTGGTCAAGGTGGGCGACTTCGGCTTCAGCACGCAGCTGCGCTCCCGCGAGGAGGCGCTGAGCACCTTCTGCGGCTCGCCGCCGTACGCGGCGCCCGAGCTGTTCCGAGACGAGAGCTACGCGGGGCCCTGCGTGGACGTGTGGGCCCTGGGCGTGCTGCTCTACTTCGTGGTGACCGCCTGCATGCCCTTCCGGGCGCAGACGGTGGCCGCGCTCAAGAAGCTCATCCTCGAGGGACACTACACGCTGCCCGAGTACCTGTCCTGAGCACTGCAAGAAGCTCATCGCCTCCATACTGCAGGCGAGTTCCCTCGACCGTCTCTGTCGTATACGGAACAGTGGCATCAGACACACGGCACGCGCAGGCTGAATGGCATTCAGTGCACGTACTGTGGCGGGCCGAATTCAGTGTATGCGGCTAGCCGAGCTTTTTCGCGCTGTCCGGAGGGTCCCCTAAAGCGTTCACCACCCGAAGTTCTGGAAGTCTTAGGGCCCATTCACACTTGCGACTAGGCGAGGTCGCGCGACCAAGTTAGTCGCAAAGCGACCAGTCGCACGTAGTCGAAAATGATCGCTTTTCTCGAAATGCGACCGTTTCGGGCCAGTCGCTCACTGCTCGATTTCTCAGTCGCGCGACCGCAGTCGCAGAACAGCTGAACCAATCAGATGCGAAGGAACAGGACCTCCATATACGCTGACGCTTATATTACGCGGCGATGACATTGCAAGCAGACGTGAACGGCATATCGCGAGACATTTCAGTTTAGCGACTCGTCGGTCGCATTCGTAAGTGTGAACATCGTTCGTCTTGAGTAGTTTTCTGGTCGCCAGTCGCAATCGGTCGCGCGACCTCGTCTAGTCGCAAGTGTGAATGGGCCCTTAGACGATCATTAAAAGCGAAACAGATGTGCGCAGAATAATCGGGTACTTCGTACGACTGGTCATACCGACAACATTCCGACAGGTTTTCAACAGATTCCAATAGTTCGAGCTGCCGTTTTAGAGCGCAGCTCTTAGGCGCCCGTTCCTGCTGCGAGCGGCGTCGGCGGCGTAACCGAGCGAACGAGCTCAGCAAAAGACGAAAGCGAACGCGGATCGCAGCGGGGGATGAGAGGAGGGTGCAGCGGAACCATGGGGCGCAAAGCGTGAGAAGAAAAGCGTAGTTTGGCGACGATGGCTGCGAGACGGCGCAATATTAGCGCGCCTCGTTTGCTAGATTTGTCGGCGGCGGCTGCTGTGAACCAAGCCGACGCGTCACCCACGCGCTGCCTCTCGCGATCTCCAGATTAGCGAGGCAGTCGCACCACCACTTCGCTTCGTTTGCAACGTGCCGCACGAGACATACATTGTCCACGCCAGCCAATACAGGGGGTTTCAGCTAACTTGGGCCAAGTATTAAAAAACAAACATAGGCGCTACACGTGTCGCAATAGCGCAGTATTGTTCTGAGCCGTATGGAGCACGTCGTGATATTCCTTTTTCAATCTACCAAGCTGGGTAATTAACAAAGATTACTTAATTAACTTTTTAAATATTACCTCTAGCGAAAAATCTTCAATAGAAAAGTTGTAGCGCTTGTTCAGAAACATCACATTATTTCATCTCTGGTATGATAACTGCCCTGTTTAATTTTTTTCCAGCGTTTCTTTAAAGTGCGCGAAATTTTAAAAAGTACCACGTGACTGCCGGCTAACGTGCCGCGCTTTTAGTGCCCACAAATTAGCAAAGGCTGCTCCACGTAAAGAGGTCGATTGAACAGGCTGTCGGTGACTGCGATCATGGTTTTTGTATCCACCCTTCATCACACTCACCGTGTCTTTCCATGTCTTTCCTCCCCCCTTCCTCTCTCTATCTCATCTTTCTACTCTTTCTTCCCCGTCCCCCAGAGTAGGGTAGCCAACCAGCTAGACGCATTTCTGGTTAACATACCTGCTTTCTCTCTTTCTTCCTCCTCCTCCTCCTCGACTGCGCTTCCCTTCCCTTGGCACCCATTCTGTAACTCTAATGGACCACTGGATATCTGCTCTACACACATGGCCTACCTAGCTCCATTTTACAGCGGAGCTGTTAAGCTTTTCGTAAGTCCGCTTCGTGCCGACAGAAAATGTGGGCCGATCCTGGCGGTAGAGCAGAAATGGTCCAAGGGCAGTGGCACATACCCCTGTGAACTAGCGAATGTGTTTAAGCTCGAGGATGGTCGGTCGACTGCACGCTGCAAAACCTCCGCCTGGCGATGACGTCACCATGCGTCGCCTAGCAACGCTTCGCCCCAGCTGCGCCGACCGCGCCGAGCCTCGCCATAGCTGCGTGAGCCGTGAAGTCATCGCGCGTGCCGCATCGCTTCGCGTTAGCTTTGCCGAGCCATGACGTCACCGCGCTGTGCGAAGTGGTTGCCGCGGCTGCGCAGAGGCGGAGCTAAGCCATCACGTCTCTGCGTCGACCCACGGGATATATAGCTCCGCGTCACCGCCGTGGCGACACAAAAGCCCCGCCGTCTCCGCGCCGAGCACATCACCGCGAAGATGGGGCGGCCGAACAAGAGCGTCTCTCCCGAAGAGGAAGCGCAGCGTGAAAGCCGCCACGCCGCTACTCGAGAGCGAGTGAGACGACTTCGGTCCGATCCCGAGTATCGCGCCGCCGAAGCGGCGGCGAAACGCCGGCGATTCGCAGGTCCGGAGTTACGAGCCCGCGAAACCAAGCAAAAGCGTTTGAGCGTCCAGAAGCGTCCAGATACTTTAATGGCCGAGTGTTCGTTGCTCCTTGGGCTGTTGATGATTCCGGGGTGATCTTGCGTAAAACGTGGCTGAGTATCGAAGCATATCCTCGCAAAAACTTGGCCGAACCGAGATAAAGCCAGGGAAGGGCCACCAGCTTCGCTGTTTGCTCATACTTCGCACCACTAGTGTGAAGCTGCCCCAACTTTTTTTTTCTCTTTATGTCAATTAGAATATCGGCTATCCCCGTTTGCTCTCTGATCCACACCACTCTCTTACTGTCTTTTAACGTTACACCGAACATTTTTCGTCCCATCGCTCTTTGCGCGGTCCTTAACTTGTTCTCGAGCTTCTTTGTTAATTAACCTCCAAGTTCCTGCGCCATATGTCAGCACCGGTAGAATGCAATGTTTGTGCACTTCTCTTTTCAGCGAAAGTGGTAAGCTCACAGTCAGGATTTGTTAATGCCTGCCGTATGCACTCCAAAACATTTTTATTCTTCTCTATATTTCCTTCTTATGACGAGGGTCCCCAGTGAGTAATTGACCCAGATAAACGCACTCCTGCACGCATTCTAGAGGCTGACTGGCGATGCTGAATTCTTGTTTCCTTGCCAGGCTATTGGACATTATATTTGTCTTCTGCATATTAATCTTCAACCCTGCTCTTACACTTTCTCGGTTAAGGTCCTCAATCATTTCTTGCAATTCATCCCTATTGTTGATGAACAGTACAATGTCATCTGCGAACCGAAGGTTGTTGTACAAGAAGTATAAATTACTGCACAATAAGAAGTTTCGATTAGAGCACGTTAGGTGGTCATTCGTGACAGGTAAGAAGCTGAAATGTCAAAAAAATTGGAAATTATCAACAAAATGACACCGCGCACTCGACACGGAGCATGCCTCTTTTTCCGAAAATCACTGCCTGGCAAGAGGCCATCACTGCAAGCACACTATTGCTGCAGTGAAGCTTGATTCACGTTGACGGTTGAGATGTTCCCTGATGGATCTACTTTTGAAGTTTATTCTGGTAAAATACATGTACAGAAGTGGGTATGATATCCTGCAGAAGGAGGTCCTACAAAGAAAACACTGCAGGGGGACCGCCTATAATACGTTACATGAAATTTAAACTACCAAACAGCAAAAAGAATAATAATAAAAGAAACTCTTACAATACAATACGAGCAGTAACACAACTATTAATATAACAATTAAACAAGTACAATCAATTCAGTGATTGAAAAATTCTAATCAATAAATGAATAGTCATTGTTCAGCATATAACAATAAAGGTCAGGTTATTTCACTAGTCGAATTGTGTAATTGGTTACAAATAAAATCATGAAGCAAATGTTTAAATGATGAAACAGAAACAGCAGTTTCAATATTACAAGGCAAAGAATTCCACAATTTAATTAAAACAAAACCAACTCTTTGAGTACCGTAGTTAGTACTTGAGGGTCGACATGCGTTTATTATTATTACTATTGCCATAGCAATTATATAGGGACGCTCGAGGCGCGTTCGCGCCGTCACCGTTGGCGTCGGCGTTGTCGTGATGTCTGCTATCGACGACGCATGCGCGGCTCGCGCGTCGAGGATTAGAAAACTTCCAGAGACGCGGTTTGGTATACAAAAACGACGAAGCCAAGCGGACGCACCGTCACGCTGCGCTCAATCGGCTCTGCCGGAGCCCTAGCTGACTGTACAATGAGCGTTCTGCGCACGCACATTATAGCGTTCCTGCTTGAGCATGCTGCGTGGATACCCCACTGTGCTGTACATTTATGTAATGTTTTTTTTTTTTTTTGAAGCTAAACGAAAGCCTACTGTTTACTGTCGGTCTCGTCTTGTGCACCATTGAGGTGCGACATCTGCAACGTCGCTTGGCACGCTCATCACGTCAGCGTTCTGAGGCACCTTCAGTTGTAACGCTAAACCATTCTGCGAAGATTTTTTTTTTTTTGTCCCCCCTACCTCTTGGACTAACCTGTAGCAACATCCCTGCCTGCCAATTAAGCATTAAACCTGCATTGCTTCCCTTTATTTAGGAATTTAACATAAGATTCAGTGCTTTTTTTGTGTGTGAAATATAGTATAACAGCTTCACATGACCGAGAAGTGTTTGTAGTTTAGATGAGCAAATTTCGCCATCCTTTCCGTGGAGGCCTGACGCGTAGCTTAGAACTGCTTTATCTAGGCGGATCTAGCAAATTTGGGGCGAAAATACGGCACTTCTGACGCCATTCCAGGTACCGGGCCGAGTGTGAGAAAGCCATTTATTCTAATATGGCATTCAGTATATACAATTCAGGTAACATGACCGGTCACTACCAATGGCCCCCTACTAGGGAACTTGGTATTACAGTTGTTGCTGCTCCTGCTGAGCAGCGGAAACTCGCAGAAACTTCACCGACTTTCCAACAATACGTCCAGTAAACTGTGAGCACGATTTTTCTCCAAATCCGCAGGTGTGCCCGCAAGACCGGCCCACTGTCGCGGACATCGGCCGCTCCGAGTGGCTCCAGGGCCAGCGACTGCCCGAGGGCTACCCTCGCTACAACATGTACCCGACGCTCGACCCGGACGCTACCGTCTCGGATGAAGAGCTCGAGACGCGGGCCCACCTGCGCGAACTGGGCATCGGCGAGGAGCTGATGCGCGACTGCGCCGACAAGGGCGCCCGGAGCGCCGTCACGGGCGCCTACCGCATCGTCCTGCACAAGATACAGACCGCGACGCCGGCTGCCCTGGACAACGAGGACGGCGAGTCGGCGGGCACCGCCACGGGCACCCCGTCGCCCGGAACGCACAAGGCCGACCGCGTCTCGCTCGGTCCGGACAGGCTGTTCTCGGTCAAGAGCCGAAAGTCCCGGGCGTGTGTTGTGCTATGATGCGTGACTTTCTGTTAAGCTCTGCCGCGAGAGCGGCCGTCACAGTGTACTACTGGTCCATCATCGCGCCTGAAACGGCACATGCGCCAAAGCGACAATGCCAACCGGGTAAAACCTTCATGCAGATGCCGTTACTGGGAAGGAAAAAAGTTGGGCGTTAGCGTGCAAACTCGGATCACCGTTTGTACGGAACTTCCAAACAACTGCAGCAAGAACGCCCTGCGCCATTGCTTCAGTTTGGCGCCCTCACGTGTGAGCACGGTCGCTTGCATAGAGAGGAGGGTGCACTCTACGTCGTGCACTATACTCCGCAAGCCTTCGACTTCAACAAATACTAGGTCTTCTAGGGCAGTGCCACATAAATGTGTAAGGCCTACATAGACATACGCGACGGGCCTTGGCTGACAAGAACGATCGTAGTTCATGGACGTATACAGCAATGGCAATTCCTCAAGGCGTGGGCAGTGCAGAGGCGACCCTGCGACGGTAACGTGCGAGCAACGACTTCATTGGACAAGCAACTGAAAGACGCTCGCAAAGGACGTGCGTGGTCAACTGAGTCCGTTTTATTCAGAGGGCTGGCTTTTCCTCTGGCGGCAGCTACGAGTCCACAGCGTGTGAAGCGACACGACAACTTGTGCCGTTTCTAGGAGCCTCTTTATATTCAGCCATATTGCGGGAACGACTACAAAACCGACCCGTCCCTTCTCGTTGACGCTTATGCACACGACTGAGCTACAGGCCAGAGGAAATGACCCGACAGCATCCAGGACACTTGTGTCAGAAAACGAAAGAGTATACTGGAGAGCGCAGCCCTGCAGCAGCTATTCTTGAAATGTGTCTTGCCTTGAAAGCGACGAAATTAGGGCGCGTCACAGGCCAGAACAGGCAGAGCTCCTCTTAACTAGAGATACAGGATTCCCAGTGTCACGTTCCAGTGCATCTATGGCGCATTGTCTATTTCATAATTTATATTGTGTGGATATATTCGACGTCACTGGCGTCCGATGTTCCCATCAGTGTCACAGAAGCACACGGACTCATCAGGGGTAGTACAAGCTCGTCACCTGCGATCAGCAAGCCACATCCAGTAAAATTTTAGAGCCACGTGGTCCTTTTTAGGCTGTCACAGCGCCCTAGATGATCAGATGCACGTTATTAACAACGATCAAACTACGGAAGCCTGGGCCTGGAGCTAATGTTTCACAACAATAACACTGGTTCGCGATCAATCAGCGCCGATACTACGGACATAGCGAATGCATCCTTCTCTACTTTTACAAGGCGCAAAACAACCAATTAGGGAAATTTTGTTGTGGATGTGTTCGACTCTGTAGCTTTACTAAATATGTCGGACGAATCACCGCGCGTGTTGCAGTTCGTCATAAGCGGGTTCGACTGCCTTACTAGAGCGTACTGCAGGCGACCGTCAGTTGTAGTCACGCCTTCGTTCCGCCCAGGTGCCACACTCGGAAAGCTCGTCTCCCCACTACGGTGTTGCTAATGGCCTCCGAGACCTGCGCGCGCAATCTCGGAGGCCATTGTTGGGCAAGTGCTTTTACCACCGCCACACGGGGCAAGCCACTTAATATGAACGACACTTCCAAGACGCACGAAACAGCCACGCTCACGTCGTAAATGTCCAACTCACGCTCATGCAGTCACAGCTCGCACGTGATCGCGCGATATGCTATCACGAGGGCAATCTGCACCGTGGTTGTCTACCGTTCGGTGTTCTAACGGACTACAAATAGAGCCTTGGAGAACAATTGGGCCAACGTCGACAATTTGCGAGGCCGTGACAGGAGTAACGTGCCGCGGTGTACCTGGCACCACACGTGCGGTGAACCTTGCCGGCCACGTCTTTTGCACTTTTATGAAACGTATCCAAAGTTGACTGCTACTTTTTTCACTGCTGTTTTTTCTTAACTGCGAGTGAATCACCCCATTTTTTCCTCTTTTTTTTTTTTTTCAACAGTGTCGAACGCGTTTCAGAGTAACGAATAGCCGAGCCACATAGCCCACCAGCCTCCCTCTTATTTTGTTAACATTCTAAACACAAGCGTTGGCTACATCGCACATTCCGTGCACTCTTAGCCTTCAGAACTTGTTAAAGAGGTTGTGACTTCAAAATGCTTAAAGGTGCACCAATAAGAAACCGCCACGAAAAAAAAAATAGTTTGCAAAAAGGTAAGGCTTAGAATTAGACGATTCTTCATATTTAAAGAGGCACTGCAACACTTTTTTAACACAGTAAGAAAACGCTCGGGACTTATTGGCAATATTGCCGCGAAAGTGCGAGCCCCAAATGTAGGGAAGCCCATATTATCGCATAAACGGTCGCTCGCTCTCTGCTGCGGTTTTCGAGCCCCCCCCCCCTCCTCTCTCTCTTACGTCCGACCAGTGACGTCATAGGCCAGCGCGACATCCCATAGAGGCCAGCCTTTGAGTTATTTCTCGAGCGAAAGCTCCCTCACGCATACACACTCCACCGATCTTCTGGCAAACGGGAAGCGGCTGTTGTTAACGCGTCCTGCCCGTCTCCTTTGTCACTTTCCGGCAGCTTTGTAAAGCGCCAACCTTCAATGCACCGCGGACAGAAATAAAGAAGTTCATTAAAAGGCATCGCACTCATTCCAGTGTGTGTTCTCATCCTTGGAAAAAGAAAAAAAAAACGTAAAAACAACAAAAAATAGAAATGGCGCGGCGGTGACGTCATAGATAACGTCTCGTGTAACTGCGGAATTATGTGCTAAGTAAAATAATGTTACGTTACATTCGATAACAAGCGCGGACTTAGCTGCGAACTTTTATTTAACTTCTTCGCAAAAGAGGGCCGAAAAGCATAAACATATTGTGAATCGTGACGTCACAATGACGTTAGAGCTGCAGCGTTTTGGCAAGAAATTCGAGAAGGGCAGTTTCACCCTTCGTTTCTTCTTTTGCAATGAATCTTCCCCCGCCTAAAAATTGCAAAACAGCAGGGCTTTGGGAGCACGTGCCCTGCAGGTCTAAACTTAATTAACCTTTCTCATTAGTGAATTGTTAAAAGACCAACCTGTAGGTCACGTTTGCAGTGCAAGCACCTTCAAACGCAAATGGCACAGCATGCATACACAATCATTAAAGACCGCAGAAGGCTGGCAAACGGGCATAACATGTTTTACACCCCTGAAATTTTGATCTGTTATAGAAGTTCCAACCTCCATCACACAGAAAAAAAAATGTTTAACTAGTCGATCGAGTGTGCGTTCCTCGGTACGGACTTTTCCGTGGTTCGTCTTTCAAATATATATACTTGTCAGACTGTGATCTTCAGTGTTATGCATGGCGCTTGACTAAACAATATTTGTAGCAACAAGTTGTCATCCCCTTTCACTGTTACAAGCAGCATCATGACATGAACAATGTGGAGTGTTCTGTTTATGTGTGTTAATCGTAACCGTCACTCTGATGTGATTTCTGTTTCGGGCAGTTGGATGTTGCAGCAAATGTTTGATGTTCCAGAAACAAATCTTTAATTGTTGTTCTGTTGGTGCATGCTGTCCCCTGTGTTTAGTGACACTCATGAAACTGAAAAGTTGAAACAATTTCGTTTCTGTCATGTTGTTGATTTACTGTAGATAATGTTGCCACATCTTTATCGAAAACACTGTCTCTATTTGACCATACAGATGCATGGTAGAAATGTCATTTATTAATAAGTTGTTAATCTCTCTCGGTTCAGGGTCACAATTGTTGCCACATATGTATAATTAAAACACGATCCCCATCTGATCAAACATAAGCACGGTGGAAAATTTATTTCATGTCGAGTTGTTGGTTCATTGTAGATACTGTTGCCACATTTGTACCATAAGCACTGTCCTTACCTGACCCCTGAATTAAGGATGTTTACAAATTTTCATATAAGCATGAGCTTCACATATACACAACTGACGCAAAGACGCATTTCCCTACTAAATATTTTGCACAGCACTCTGCAGTTTATACACAACACTTTGGCCGGACTTCAAGAGATACTATTAAAGCAACATTCACTTTGGAATCTGCACAGAATTATACCTATATCACAGACATGCCAACAAAAAGAAAAAGTATGTGCCAAACGTGCTAGTCTTTGTTATTCTTGTGCACACCAATTGTTTTCGGTCCAGGCAGCCCTTTCTGTGCACAGCAAACAATGGATTTTCAGAGACAGACTGCTATGACAAAGTTCTCTGTGCCATTATGCTTCCACAGTAAGCTGCTTTAAATTTTTATTCCAATATTTCATAATTGCAACAATATTCGAAGGGGCCCCCAAAGTGCTGTTCTCTCCATTTCACCTCTGTCACCCCTTTTGCAACCTTTCGCTGCTACTTCTCCACCAAAATTTCTTTTGTTGCATAAGCCAAACGCCAACATTGGACTGTTTCTGTGCGGTGCGAAGTGTTTTCATAAATGTAAACAAGAGTGACTGAAAAAGTGCAGCATTAGATGTCACTACCTGAGCCTATATGCTGTGTCTATGTCTGCCACACTCCAAGAACAGTTTGCATTCATTCGGGGCATGTCTTGTCTCCAAACAATAATCGTCATTGGGCTTGTGCGCGTCTTGCCTTTCTTTAACACTGCGTGCCCGGTGCTATCAGGTGCGCATGCACATATTAGCGTGACGTAGTGTTCCTCACAGGAAATTAGCAAGTACAGAGTGTTAAATAGAGGAAATGCATGCAAGATACATGATGATCCTCGTTTCGGAGCAAGATAAGCCTCAAAGGGTGTAAACTTTTTAGAGCGCATGCAATGCACTAACAATGACGAGAGGAAACAGCAAAGCATTAGAGATAAAACAATTTCAGTCTAGATAGCTTATTCCCAGGTCCCTTCGGGTATTAAATCGCACAGATTGTTTATATATTTGAATACTGTTTGCCTGCTCAAATTCTTTCAATGTGTTCAACATGAGCAGAAACTACTGTAAATGATGCTTTCAAGGAATAAAATGCATGGACCCAATGACATATATATGTATGATTGTTTTCTCCGTGCTAACAACAAATTTGTACAAAGAGCTCCAGGCACATGTATTGTTTTTTTTTTGTAGTTATACTTTGAAAATTTTTTTTGAAATTACATACTTTACTCGAGTTACGTCATTACATATATGTCATCTGCCCAGACGAACATTATTTACAAGAAAAATCAATGCATTTCAATCACTAAATTATCTAATTAATTAGTTTCTTAGTTATTAACTTAATGGCGCACATTCAGTGTGGCACATTGTATAGTATGCACATTCCTGGCTCTGTCAACTATGCCAATGAAAAGTGTGAAACATGTAAACAGTGTACCAAGGTCCATAAGCAAGCATGGCATGCAGTTTTGAATTGAAATTTTCAAACTCGGCCTCCACTATCTATAAAGCTATATACTACCAAGCAGGTTTGAACTTTACAACACTATCTGAAGCTACAGGTCTTTCCGAGTCCCCTTGACTGGTACAGCCTTATCAACTAAATGCAATATACATAAACTGATCTGCCACTCTCTCCAGCTGACATCAAGATGAGTTACTTAAAAAAACACATACACTAGAAGGATCATCCTATGGTACATTAGACTGGTTTGCTTTCAGCGTTCTCGCAGGGCAGTTTAAATTCAACTGGTCGAAATCGAGCACTTGGAACACACTCGCCTGCTTCATCCAGAGTGCCATGCTCCAGCTCGGAGTGCTCAGAGGCGCTCTCACCTGCGCGCTGGGAGTGCAACCGAGATCCAGTGGAAACTGGATCACGTGGCTGCTTCGATCGCTTTGGGAGCACAAGCACACTCTGCTGGGGCAGGCTCTCTCTGGCCCCAATATTGAGAGGGATGCGCATCACTGCAAACCG
>NC_051164.1:82458593-82566093 GCF_013339745.2 Dermacentor silvarum
GAAATGAATTGATTGATAAAAATTACGGATTCTGGCTTCATGTTTGAATGATCTCTCTTCTGCATTTTCTTTACAGTCTTATCACTTGTCTTGTTTCTATCTATATATTTATTTTATTTCTTGCATTTCGAGCTAACTTTGCAAGCAGTATTGAGAGAGGCAACCAAAATATTGATGACAGCTATACCATTATCGAGGTTTGGGCCTTTCACGAACCACTTTGTTAATAAGACAGTGTCAAGGTACTAGCGTGCACAATAATCCGTTTACAAGTTATTGTGCATGCTATAATTGGCACCTATTTTAGGGGGCTACGGTTGCATGTGTGTCTACCTGTGTAAGATGATTCCAGAATATTTGTAGGTTCTGGTTGGAGACCTTGAAGACCATTGCATATTGCTGTCGTGTTCCAAAAAAAAAAAAAATACCGTTGATGGATGTGATACTGCATTCGTCATGCGCGGTAATCTGTTGCCTCAAACGGATGGTCTTTACCTGCCTGTGAAATGTGTTAAGTGTGTTGGCCCGTTTGAACAGGTGTCTAGAATTCTTTGCTGCAGAGTTTTGTTTTCGAAGTCCAGGAAACACTGGCATTACGGGTATGCTTGCAGTCCGGTGTGCGCTTGCACTGCTGCTTTCAAATTGGCTTTTCTACCAGTCACCTCTGGTTCTTGGCATCTAATAGCTGCTGCCTCGCTTGACAAGTGTTATGATTCATGTTTTGTTAATTCTGACAATTGTGGTGCAACTTAAGAAACACAACGAGCAATGTGGTTCTAGAGCACAGCTTGGCCTTCTTGTAGTCATTTAGCTTGATGACTCATTAGCCTTAAAGGGGCACTGACGTTACATGTTCGAGTTGTCATTTTTTGTGTGCATGTCAGTTGAAAGTAAAAACTCCCTGAACTTGATCAGATGCCTTTTGCCCTTGCTCTCACACACGCAGAGAACCCACTGCCTTTACTTTCATTCGCAATACAGGTACTGTAGCCTAAATGGTTGACTTGTTATAATTACGATATGGAAAATTCAGGATTCTAGGTGATTAAAAGAAATCTTGAACCGTTGGCTGGCTTGCTATGTTCTCAATGCATTTGGCACTTGCTATACTGAACTTTCAGTCCATTTTTTATAGCCAGTAGCATTTCAACGTTCAGTACTCTGGATAATGCATTACTTAGTTTTTTTTTAGTTATAGTAGGCTGAAATGTTCGCTAGGCTTGAGGCAGTTGAAATATGAAAGAGTGCACTGCGAAAAAAAGGCAGCAGAATGGGGAGAGAGGGGATTTATTTTAGGGAGCGGAGGGAGCAGAGGCTTTAATTAAGGTGTTATGCCAACTAAACAAGGAGCTTTGTCAACTTAAGGCATTACTCTGGAATGCAGTGCAGTGCTTTGGGCTTTACTGGTGGCTTTATACCTAAATTTATCCCTCGTTAATTTTATCTTAAACTTAGTGTGATGCTGCCTGCAAAATTTGCAGGGCTAGTTATGTTTTCTTTTTCTTGTTATTGTGTTTTCTCTTTGTTTATTTTTATTTCCGGATTTCAATTTTTCTTCGATAATATTTGCAGCTCAGAAAAGTTCAATTGTGATGCAATTACAAAATCCATTTGTCTTAGCTCAGGCCTTGAATCTATGTGCTGCATGTACACCTCCTTTTTAACATTTATTACGTTAGCGTGCATTTGTGGGGCATGACTTGTGAATTGTGAAAACAGATATTTCTTGTGCTGTGCTAAACACACATCTTCTCCATAATTCGTAGATGGTGTAAACACAACAAAGCATCACTGTTATCTAGAATGCAGTAGAAGGTCAGTGCACAGGGTAAATTCCACTGGATTTTAATGATTGCTTGCAATAAGGAATGCACCAGCACAAAGTTCAGTGGAACTTGGTTTTGCTGAAATTGAAGAAGTTTATGAAAAAATTCTTAAATGTTAATGTGCTGTGGATAGGAGTGACTTACTATTGGAGAGAAGTTGTGCGCGAGAAGGCATTAACTGTATGTTGTCGTGGCCTGTCTTTTACTGTGTAGACTTGCACTGTAACCATTTCGGCAAGCACGCAACTCTTACGGGGGCGTACAGGATTTCATTAGCTTTGACCCTTTAACTGGCGAGATAAAAGTGAGTGTATGCATAATTTTTTTTTCATTGGTTTCTTTTTGATTTATTTGTCACAGGTGAAAATGAAACAAGTTTGAAAACACTTGAAAGCCAACTAAGGAGTGAGAGAACGTTAATTTTTGGTTGATTTTCCGGTTCAAAAAGGCGAGAGCTGGACAGTTGGCCTCAAAAGTTTCTGGGACAGGAGTTTCAGGACAAATGTAAATTTCACCTCCGTTAAGGCACGAATCTTGTAATTCAATGGATAAATGTGTAGGTAGCAGCTGCTGCAGTATAGGTAGTTGTTGCTGTGCATAGCTAGTACTACACATTGAAGCTTTTGAAATCAAGGCTATGTGCCCAAGCATCATGGGAGTGTACCTTTTATTCAAATATTATCTCCTGTAAACTTTTGTGGTCGACTGTACATCAAAAAAAATTGCTCTCATTTTCTGTTTGCTAAAGGACATATTTACTGTGACAGAGACGAATGCGCAGTAAGGAACTGCCCATGTCACTGTTTATGTTGCTAACACTGTGTGTTTGTTGGCATTGGAAGTTAACGGGGCACAGCATCTCTGAAAAAGATTGATAACCATGCAGCCTTGGGTATGGTGGTGTGGAACTGAGCGGTTACAGTTCACCGTAGCACTTGTGACCGACCCAGTGTTCGGCTCATTAGAGGCTGCAAGCCCGAAATTGAGCTGAAATCGAGTCTTTTTCACGGATACCGTGCCCCATAAACTTTCGATTCTAGCTGTATGCGTACTTAGAAAAGCAAAATTTGCATGTCTTCTTGCGTGAACATTTGCTTCTGTAAAGCTAGAACACAGCTAACCTAGCACGACGAAGGCCACATACCACAATCATTGTACGCCTTGTGTAATGGCTCGACTTCGGCAATGGCTTCAGTGCAAGCTACATGACCAAGGGAAACTAAATGCAGAGGCACTGCTTTAAAGATTTTGGGAATTTGTGTTTGGTCAGCATTTTTTTACTGTCTACAATATGGCTAAAATGCCCAAGAAAGCATAGTTTTCATGTGTATTTGTGGGAATAGTGACCACAAGCATAGGCATGTGCGTTTATGGGAATAGTTAGACCATATGCATTGCTGCAACATTCACATCAAGAGGAAATAATTGTCAGGAGTATGGAATGGCTTGCAAGAAACTGCCTTGCTCACTGTTGCACATGTGTGTGTGCCTAATGAAAATGGTGGTTTCTTTCAAAATTGTTCATGTTTCATCGCTACACTTTGTGTTGCGCGCATTTGGTTAGTGTGCTGTTGAATTCCAGCAGCTCACATGTTGTTACGGTGCCGGCGTGTACCACAAGTTTTCTCATCGTCATTTTCACCTGGTTGTGCAACTTGTGTATGGTTGGTGCGTGAAATCTGGCAGCAGAGCTTACGCTGTCGGCTCTCACTGTGTCTCAGCGGAAACTGCACAAGCTCACATTCGAAACATCCTTTTCTTTTGTACCCATCTGTCGTGCAACTGCTACTGTTGCAATCCTAGCCAGCTTGCTCTGTGTCCACATTACACGGGCACAAAGAATAAAATTAACGGGACACTCAGGGGACACATTGGAGAGTTTCAATGCGCTGCTGTTGCTCTATGGAGAGTTTTAGTGCACTGCTGTCGCTCTAGTACTGCTGCTATCACATTAGCCACCTGCACTAGCATAGCACATACTAGCTCAGCCATGCCAGGGGTATGCATAATGTGGCATAACTCTTGCATGCAAAGATGGCAGGTGGCCAAAGTTGTAGTTGTAATGATAGCAGCTAGCTAAAACTTCTCTTGTGTCAGTTTAAGCTGGTAAATTATTCTTTGAAATGGTTATTTGCATTTCTATGGTGGAAAGCGGTTTATTCTTTAGCAGACAGAATGATAACCAAGCTTCCCTTTATCAAACTTGTGAGATGAGTCACCGAGCCCACATCATCAAATGGGCATCATGGATTTCATGGAATTTTTGTGTACTATGTGGGCCATGGGCCAATTTTACACAGGGGAAGTTCTTACACTTGCAAAGTTATTTATATAGAATACAATCTAATCATCCTTTGTTGATAAAAAATAAACTAATGCTGAGTAGGCCCTGTCAGGATGTGTGAACTTCAAGGTGGTGCCAGCACCCGTCTTTCTTGCACATTTCTTGTTTTTGTTTTTTTAACTACAAGCTTTCACTCTTGTGTTCGATCCATAAAGCTCAACTTGGTTACCCTGTTCAGTGTCCCTTTAACAACTGTTGTGCCGTTGCACTTCTGCTGCATATTGCGTATATGTTGTTTCGGTGGGTGGCATTGCATCGTCTGCTTCGATGCATCGTATAGATTGCTTAGCCCACTCGCGATTTTCTCCCTCTTTACATGCACCTGTATAGCCAAACGGTTTTTGTTCCCGAGTTCGGCAAAGAGCCTTCAAGCAGCAGTGTGAGCAGTGTATGTTGGTACGACTTCACCAGTCATTTCGGTTTTAATGTGTGTATGCATGCGTGTTGTTTGTACATGTGTGAACCATTATTGTACAAAGGTGTAATATATTCCAGAGACCATATGCAAATACCTTCCGCCAAGCATCAAAGAATGAATTGAAGCCTATAGAGTCAGAGCAGAACGTTATTTTATGCCTATAATAGCGAAAGGAAAACTATACTCAAGTGAACATTTCAAAGTCGAAACCCCCCCGCCCCCCCTCTAGTGCTGTGTAAGGTGGTGGCGTGTTGTTCCGTGCGTGCGTGTTTCCCAGTTTCTGCTTGGTGGGGCATGGAGACATGGTTGTTAGGTATGTGTGGTTGTCAAGGTGGTTTGCAGTATACCACATAATGGTGTGGGGTGCATTTATATCTGAAGTGCGTGAATATCAAATCTCCACTGTTTCATGTGTCGCCAGTTCATAGTTTTTCTTGCAGACCAATTTGTGTTCTCAGTCGGTGTGGCATGAGAATTGCCACGCTCTGTGACACCAAAAAATGAATGAGCACTCCGTCTATATCTGAAGTGTGAGCTTCTCATCTGTGCTTTTTCAAAGCCTCCGGTTTGCAGTTGTTCTGAATCGGTATAATTCATTTTAAAAGGATTGACAATATTGTCACGCCATGTGACGCACTGAAGAAATCAATGTTCACTTTGTTGGCCTAACAAACTGCACTGATTAGCTCATGAGGATGCTTGAACGGTGTTCTTGCGTAAAAGTGATCATTAAAGCCTTTAGGTACTGGCCTCGTATAATAAATAAATTAATAAAAGGAAAAAAGGAAATGATAGAGGTAGTAGCACTGGGTAGATCATTTCCTGGCAGTGCAACCTCAAGGCTGTGCTTTTGGTACAGTTTGGTTTAACCTTGCTCATCCCCTGTCAAAGCAGGAACTGGAAACACGCTGCCTCCAAATACAGATTTAAACAGTGCAGGATAATATATAGCGTAACTATTTTGACTATTTTTTGATGACGTGAACTTAGATGTTTATTTTAGTATTATCCACATTTAGACAAACCATAATAGCCCCTTCCTGTAAAGCGTTTTTTTTTTTACTGATGTGGAAGCTGTTTTTCTGTTGCAATAAATTCATGAGAGCTTTAAATTTATAGGCTCACCATCCCTTCACAGCAAGAAAAAGAAAAAAAAAAACATTGCATCATCACATTGGTTGTTTCGTGCAAACTGTATTTCATCTGTTTTGCCTGTTTGAATTGTGATGTAAGGGGCTGTTTGTGGAATACTGTGCTTGTTTGTAGCAAGCAGAATGAGAGAGAAAAGGAGGAGTTGATTTTGTTAAGTGTGTATAATTAAGTATTGGTCAAAAAAATAAGAAAGATGTTTGGTCAATGCAATAAATATGTAATAATAAAAAAAATGCTCTGTCGTTTATTATAGAGCTGCCTGTGCTGTACTGAGTATTGACTGCGTTGTAAGAACTAACCCACGAGAAGCTAATTGTGGTGTTGGTGGACTTGTGTAAGAAGGGATTGAAAATTTCCTTCGGTTCGAAACGTTTAGCAGATGTTTTTGCATTGTGAAAAGATGGCACTTAAAAGCAGGATAAGGCTTATAACAGATACATCCTTTGGGCATGCATCCGTTTCCTTGCTTAGTCCTTTTTGAGCAATGTTGCACAGCTTTCTGTTCTTCTGAACAAATTTTGCTCACTTTTTGTTTGCAGTTACGTCCTGAATTAGAATGGTTTTATCTTTTCTTTTATTGTATGTACGTATTACTTTTGCCAGAAAGACTAACTGGAATAGCCGAATGGGTAGTACCATTTTGTGACGCTGTGCGATTAACCATTATATGCCAGAAACATCCTTGCAAAGCACAAGTAAGAAAATAATCTTCCTGGCAACATTTTGGCCCCAGTAAGATTAGTCCTGCACATCTGAAGATGCCTACCATTATCAGTTCTGCTGCTAGTGTTTACCCCTATTCCTGAACAAAGGAATAGGGGTAAACAGTTCTGCTGCTAGTGTTTACCTTGTTCCTGAACAAAGTAAAGGAGGCATTGTCCTGAAGCAGGTGAATTCAGAACATAAAAGTTGCTGAAAAAGTAACTTCAATCTAAATGTGCTGCTTGTCAGTACTTGTTATGCCAAGTTTGTTGGTGCTTCATTGCTGCTTCTAAAGATAAAACATTTGAAAAATGCTTACGTATTTCTACAAAGTCGTGTGTTCAGGGCAAAATTCCTTCTCAATTTCGTGTCCATGGAGCTCCTGCTTTGCCCAGGGGGCGCGGCGAAAATGGTGCTAAAGAGCGCCCTCTGTCCTGAACTTTGTAGTACCAAGCTCTGTCGTCTGCTTCGAAAAGCACGTTTACAATATGGACCCGCCACTTTCGGTTGTGTTGTACCACGGCCTGCAGCGAATATCGGGCGCCGAAGATTTTTTCAGGGGTGGCACGCTGCGTAAAGGCAAGAAATTATGCAACGCCGAATACGTGTACGCCGTTCAAGAAATAAGCGGCTGAAGTTTTAGCGCGGTGTCAATGGCAAGTGAAGTGAGTCGGGGTACGAAGTTGAACTTCAGGTAAGGTTTGCACGCTTCTAGATTCAGGCGCAGAAACGCGAGGAAATGCTTGCTTAAATGAATTCACAGCAGTGATAAGCAGACATTATGTGTACGGAACCGCTCGAGCGCATGACGGTACGCGCCGCGACGGCAGCGACGTCTTTCAGCATGCCGCGGAATTTCGGCGGGCCTCCTGCTGACTGCTAGCCGCTAGACAAGTAGTTATGCCTGCGCTGTAGTAGCGGCCATCTGTCCCTTTAGGAATTGATAACTGATGCAGTGCATATGAGCTCGCAGTAACGTACGTGCGAATCGCGCGCTGCATGATGTAGCTCTTAATGACAGCGCTCGAACATCGATGTACTGTAATTAAACGTGTTGGCTTGAGGTCAAGGATGAGCACATTTAACTCGAACCTGTGCTGCTCGTAGTGGGGTAGTGAAGTTATCCAGGGGCCTTATTCTGAAACGTTCGCCTAGGCGAAATCAGCGTGCGCGCTAATTGGCTGGTTGAGCAAAATTGAATGACGTCGGGCTCAACCACCCAATCAGCTCATCCAATTTTGCTAAAACAGCCAATCGGCGCACGCCTGAAAGCGAAAAAAGAAATTTCGCCTAGGCGAACGTTTCAGAATACGGCCCCAGCGCGCCCGACGCTCCGCTGCGTGAGGCCTTGCTCGGGATCGCGTCGTCGTATGCGCTTGCACGGCGTAGCAACAACGCGGCGCCCCGGTTGCCGCCTATTTACAATTGCTAGTAGGTACAGCGTTTGACCGCTGGCGTCACGCTGCGCCGCTCGCGCGTACCATGTTTCTAGCCGCCGCCGTTGCAACGGAGGAGGCGTTGACGGAGAAAACGCTGGGCTGGTGGTGACTAGCCTGCTGTTGGGATCGGTGGTATTATAAACGCATCACTGTTTTGATGATCCAAATATAATCTCACTATCAGGGAGGGAGCAGTCTACCTGACTGGAGCAGTATTTTTTTTTTATTTGGGGTGTTGCTACGCTGCGCTCCGCAACACCCCAACGACCGCCGCTTCGCGTCGGCGCCCGGTACCACGGCTGCCGCCGTGGCACCGGAGATCAAACGACCACGCTGGCAAAAAAAAAAAAAAAAAAGAAAAGCGTGATATTAAGAAAAAAAATTGTAGCGCAAGCGGGATTTGAACCAGCGTACGCATGATCCCAAAGCGAGCGCCGTAGTCTCTCAGCCATACAGCCACGCTTCCAAAGGTTGCATTCATGCAAACCATATGATTGCGTTCGAGCGCCCTCGGCGACAGAAACCACCAAGAAACGCGGTACGCGCGAGCGGCGCAGCGTGGCGCCAGTGGTCAAACGCTGTACCTACTAGCAGTTGTAGTGTTGCGCCCCGGTTACCGACTCTGATGGTTAGCACCACGACCTCCTCTATAAACTATATATAGGTCGTGGTTAGCACGCACCGGCGCCCCACTGTTGCAATCTCGGAGGACATGTGAAAGAAAGAGGTAGTTTACGCGTTTGCCGCTAGATGGGGCAGCGTGTCCAGAGGAAAGCGTGACACGTTCGCAAAGGTAACGTTTCCGCCACCAAACGATCGCCGCTGGTCTAGTAACGTTGATCTGGAGTTTATTCAGAAGTCGCCAGGTTGTGACGTAGTATTACGAGCCTGTAGAAGCACTCTCAAGGCTGGATACGCCCTTCAGGCCGACCTCTCCTCCTTTCTCTTAATTAAAATCTACTCATCCTCCGTTTTAAATGAACCCGTTTTGAGAGCTTAACTTCGCTCTTCTCCCTTCACTTTCTTTTCTTCTTCCGTTGCTATTTCTTCCAAGTTGTCGAAACTCTCGGTTTGCACAAAAATCAAATGGGGATGGATGGCGCCGTGCTGACTTGCAAACAGCGTTGCATAATAGTGCAAGTGACGCGTGCTCTAATTATGCTGTAATGAAATCCTTGCATGCATTTGCGTGGAGTGAATTTTCAGCTTGATACCAGTTTGATATATGCATTGCCTAAGTGCAACGAAATACATTGGCGCTCCAAAAACGCTTGTGCTTCAATGCATAAGACAACGTTAATTTTATGTATTAATTAATTTTAATTTAATTATGGGTTTTGCGTGCCAAAACCACAATTTGATTATGAGGCACGCCGTAGTGGGGGACTCCGGAATAATTTGTACCACCTGGGATTCTTTAACGTGCACTTAAAACGAAGTACACAGGGTGTTTTCGCATTTCGCCCCCCATCGAAATGCGGCCGCCGTGGCCGGGATTCGATCCCGCGACCTCGTGCTTATTAGCAGCAATAACGTATAACCACTAAGCAACCACTAAAAAAATTAGAAAAAAAAAAAGGAAGTTGAGCGAGAGAACAGTGCATTTTTATTCCAAGTTTGATGTTTGATAGATATGAAATCCAGTGACATGGAAACTCACCGGCTACAATTTTTTAAATTTTCAACATGCGCCGTAGTGCAATACTGAATTAGTGGAAATTTGTTAGTCATATATGCATTACGACATTTTGTGCGAGTGATGTCCGCCTCTTCGTGCAATGTAGTTCCATAATTATAATTGTTTTGTCGCAAAAAAAAAAAATGTAAAGAAATGCTTTCATGTTTTCGAAAATCATGGTAATGGGAGCCTCTACAACGCTACATTTGCTGTGGTCATTGTGCGCGGCTGAACTTCGAGTAGTACTTCGGTGTTCGCGCACTTAATAGAAACAACTTTTCCCCCCATTTTATTTACTTTTTTCCCCATTCCCTTAGTTCTGAACGTATTCCTCCCGTCCTCTCATTTTCATGCTTTCTTTTTCAATCTCTTTTTACTACATTCCTCGGCTTGCGCGTTTTTTTTTTTTTTTTTTGTACATGTGATACAGCAATTTCTTGTTTGCACCGGTTCGTTCAGCTTAATTGTCTGAAGCCTGTTGCGTCTCATATGTTCACACGCAACAGAAAAAAGCGGGGGAGGGCGTGAAGGTGTGCACAAGAATCTCGGAAGCAGCCGTCTGTCGTTCGCCAAGTGCGTGCCTCAATGCTAGGTGCCACAATGCTAGGAATGCTAGAATTACTGCATAGGCTCCCTTTAGGGAGCCTATATACACTATAGTCTCCCTGAAGGAAGCCTATACAGTAACTCTAAGGAATGCTAAAGCCCCTTAAACTTCGTAAAGTAGCGACACTCTCCTCCTCCGCCTTCACTCCTCCTTGTTTCTCCTCTCTTTTGCGCTCTTTCCTCGACCGTGGCGCCGCCTACACCGCTTGAGCGTAATATTGACACGTGCACTTGTTTATCTTTCACCGTTGACTGCTTTTCACCGGCTAACACATGTTAAACGTTATCGCTCGGCGCAAGGCGCGCCTGCATGTATCGAAGTTTCTCGAACGTTATCGATGCTTCTGTCCGTTGTCTGTTGTCACCGACGCTTATGTAATCTGATTGTTTGAGCGTCGCGAATTGTGTAGTACTTTCTGGAAGACACGCGGGCACCAGGGATTACTGTGGGACCTTCGGTGACTCATGTATAGAAGCCGACGCGTTTCGCCGCTGATCAGATTTAGACGATCGCCGACTGTGTTCGCCGGTATTGTTGTACTCCTCGCCAGTCGGTAGACGCTTCTCGGGCGAAAATGGCGATGGAGCGCGATCGTAAACAAACGCAGCCAGCGCCCGGCGGCGCGACGGCCCACGCATAGCCTCCTTGATAAACTCTGTGCCTGTCAAGACGCCGAGAGAACAATAGGGAGGCGCCGTCGGCAGAGTTGCAAACTGCCGCCGCTCATTTCGCTGAGGGCGCCACCGACGTAGAGTGCCACCGCGCCTCCCGTCTGCGCGGCGGGCGCGACGCCGACTGTTTTAATTGCTGCGATGGTGGAACAACGATCCACTGGGTGACCAGAGCCTTGTTTATAACGCTGTAGAGCACCATGGTAGTGTCTCGAATACAGTCTGTGAAAGTGCGAGCGCACTTGCAGCAACTGCAGCGTCAAAGTGGATTGCGCGTCGCACGTAGCAAAAAAGAAAAAAAAGAAAGCCCGAATTTGTTTATTGTGGTTAATACGCGCTTAGTTATCGTAGTAAAGTGCAGAGAATACGCAAGTCGCATGCGTTCTTACAGCTATATCTTGTCAAGAACTGCTTGCGACGCTGCTCTTTAGTGAGCCGTCCTTCTTCTTCTTCCTTCATTCTAATAGTGAGCCGTCCTTTGGGCCTCGGCGCACGTTAGTAGCATACTATTTTTACGACTTTCAGACAAGTTTTCCCCAAGTTCTTTTGCACCAGATGAGCGTTGTGGCCGACGTGAATATTTATACCCAGAAACCTTTGCACTTTCTACCACGTCCGTGTGCCTTGGCGACCAGGAAAAATATAAACAAATATCTGAGGACCTATAGAAGAAACGCCGCATGCCTTGAATAAGCAATATGCGAGCAGATCTTTTATTGCAAACACTTTGTTGAACGATGCGTGCAGCTCAGATATACGAAATCCCGAGATGCAAACAGTTCAGACATACAAAAAAAAAAAAAAAAAATCCCGAGAAGCAAACAGTTCAGACATACAATATCCCGAGGGCGCTTCTGTCACTATATATGCGTTGCTCGAAGTTACATATGTATCCACGTGAATAAGTTCACGGTGCTTTACCCGAACATGATGTCTGTGAAAGAGAGTGGCCTCTTCGAAAGTTGTTTTTTTTTCTTTTTTTTTTTTTTTTTTTTTTTACTAACGTGATCGCACGTCAAAAGCATCTAGCAATCCCGGTCGCTCAGCGTTAAGCTCAGGTCCACGATCACCCAAGAAGGTTTAAAATGCGTGGACCGCACCAACGTTGCCGGGTTTGACCGTACTGCACGAGAAAAACCGACAAAAACAATGCACCCGACTTGCGATCCCAGCGGAGGTAACGGAGAGACGGAGACGCGGGCACATGGCAGGAGTCATGAGCTAGTCAACGTCGGTGGCGCCATCTCTCGGTGGAAACGACCAATAGGGAGAGGGGAAAGCGACGGCCGATCGAGCGCCGTTTGACAGGCACAGAGTTATCGAGGAGGCTATGGCCCACGTGATGCCATTAGGCCAATGCGTCCGCCTCGGACAGGGCGTGCAAGGATGAGGCGGCATTCTTTAAAGCGTGTCGCTACTTCTACATTGATGGTCTTTAAGGAATGCTTTGTGTGTGTGCGTGCGTGCGTGTGTGTGCGTGTGTGTGTGTTAAAGGGTTTTAAGGGTAGGTACGACGTCAGGCTCAACCCACCGTCCCGTTTCAAAGGGCACGCTCATAGCATCCATCCATCCGCAACGCGGCATAAAGAATTAGCGCCGCAAGAAACGGAATCTTCACCAAAGCGCTAGCGCAACATGCCATCGTGCACTTGAACCATCAATTGATGAGCAAGAGTAGGTACGTCAAAGTCGCAGTGTGCTACACACCTGAACTTGTTATCGCAAGTCCTTTCAGTCAGTTGCGAAGATCGAATTTCTTGCTTCTTTTTAGTTTCCTTTTATTTAGTGGCACGCGCTCGTGCCACTGGCCCCGCGTTCGTCGTCGTCTGCTTCCACAGCTGGCTGTGTTGCCGATAATCATTACAGCCTAGAATTTCACTTTTATTGCGATAGCAATTATATGGACACTCCGAGCGGATTTCGGCCGTCGGCGTCGTCGTCGCGGTGAGGTTCCGTATGAAGTCCAACGGCGATGAAATCGTCGGACTGCATGGCGGCCGGTATCTTTTTGCACCAGCGGTGAACGCTGGGTTATTAATAGGGGGAGGGGGGACATGCAGTCACATTACTAAGGCTCTCGCTTTCATGTGATACAAAAATGCATCAACTAGGTGTCCCCAGTGGGTCACCGGTGTCGCAGAAGAAAGGGCAGGCAGCCACGCGTTCTGAGTATCACGTTTCAATCGTTGAGCACTGTACACAGTGCATCTAAGGGTCACGTGTTTCTGCCATACACTTTCGTTATCAGCTCGCTGCTGTTCTGTGGCTGTGCTTGCGAAGGCTGCCAGCGCGGCAGCTGCTTCCGCGTGATTGCGCATATGTCAAATATATGTCACGTCACCCCGAGTCTTTCCAATGGTGGCGCTCGCCGCCAATGTACTGCCACGGCTACCGCACAAGACGCTTCTCGGCGGCGTTGAAGCAACAACCGAATGACGCCAAAGGGAACGGACGTGTCCATTGGAAGTGCCTTCTCAGCGCAGCGGGAGCAGCGCGCCAAAGTGACAAGTTCTTGATTTTGATTTTTGGCTCATTTGGTGGTTAGAAGTGTTAGGTTAAACGAGCATTCTATGTATATTATCTTTCATGCTTTTCAGTTTCTTAGTCTTTTCGGTTAGATATAGTACTTTTGTACGACGCCTTGTTAGCACAAGATAATCGTAATTGGATGCGAAGAATGGAAACAAAAATACCACGGGGAGTTACAAGAATGGGAAGATAGAAATTAGAAGGGAAAATCTGTACGATAACAGAAAAGGGCAATGTCTTGGTATTTGAGGCTCGAGCTTGTTGCCTAAGGACGGAAGCATCAGCCGGTTAGCAGTCCAAATAAGCAAGAGTTGTTTAGTGTATTGGTGGGGAAAAAATCACGGAAGAGATTCATATGACTGGATCCGGTACAGGCGTAGGTAGCGGTACAAGGTAGACAGAGAAGTCTTGAGGAAGAGAAAAAAAGATAAAGGAGAGGTATAAGAAATGCTAGAATGCAAAGCATGTATAAGCATACCAGAATAACTCAAGCAGGCTAGGTGATTATTTGTCACCGCCCCGTTTCAAAGAGGATGCCAATAAGTCATCATCATCATCATATGCATAACCAACATGTTGCCTTGTTTGTACACTATTTTTTGTATATGAGACGTAGTGGTTGTGTGCTATCGTGCGTGGCCGCATCTGGTCATCTACACGACAGGAAGACTCTCGCATCATATGGTATTGGTTCGAATTTTTTTAGAATATAATTTATCACTGCTTGTTGTTAGGTTGCTTGGTTAAAACTTGTTCAGGTGTAAAAGACGCGATACAATGAAGCAATAAAGGGGCAGGATATAAGGTCGCAGCGTATCACTATTTGCTAATTTGAGGATTTAGGAGCTTCAGCTTTTGTTCTATACTTGCTCGTGGACATTGTTCTGAGACATCCGTCTCTGGGATGTCAGAGGGATGTGCGCATTTGCTCTGTTCTCGGGTCTTGCTACGCATGGTCCACTAGCGACGCCCTTTGAAGCTATCACGCTGGCAAACGGACGTTTTTGAGAACACGTGCGTTGGATGTATGTAGGGCTAACGATATGGCCGCCTGGGATTTAACCCACATCTTTCCTATTTTCTCTGCAGAGGATGCGGGAATTGCTCCGCATTTCCGTGAAGTTTCACACCTATCCGACTCATAGTAGTTGGGATGCTTGCTTTCTTTTTCTCCCCCCCCCCCTTTTCTTTCTCTCTTCCTTTTTTTTTTTTTGCACTCACCTTCTTGTTGTCTGTTTTTGCGGACACAAAGAGTGGTTTTTTTTTTTCATTAGCATCACTAGCTTCGCTGTTAAATTCTAATATTCAGTAAGTGACTTCACAGACACCTCCACATATTCTGCATGACTGAACGCCGCGGATATTGAAGAGGTCTGGTTGCGTCCTCACATCGATATGGTAGTGATATGAACCTACAGTACTTATATGTAAATGAAAAAAAAAATAATCGTGGTGATTTAGCGGTAAATGCGAGAGATATGCATTAGCAATACGTTGCACCTCTTCGACCTGTCGGCTCCATTATTTAAACCGCGTTCACCACATTGCAAAGTGTTATTCAGGAGCTCTCTCGACACACGTCCTATCTATCTATCTATCTATCTATCTATCTATCTATCTATCTATCTATCTATCTATCTATCTATCTATCTATCTATCTATCTATCTATCTATCTATCTATCTATCTATCTATCTATCTATCTATCTATCTATCTATCTATCTATCTATCTATCTATCTATCTATCTATCTATCTATCTATCTATCTATCTATCTATCTATCTATCTATCTATCTATCTATCTATCTATCTATCTATCTATCTATCATCTATCTATCTATCTATCTATCTATCTATCTATCTATCTATCTATCTATCTATCTATCTATCTATCTATCTATCTATCTATCTATCTATCTATCTATCTATCTATCTATCTATCTATCTATCTATCTATCTAGTCGCCTACGTCTTTGCGCTCTCATGGTCGTTTCGGTAACTTGGTAGGTACCAAAATTGGTATAATGACAAGAGTATATGACGAACACACACACACACACTTTTTTCTCCCTTCGACACTCTTAATGCTAACGCATTAATAAGAGCGTGTAGGGCAAGCTGCTTGAGTGTATGAGAGAGAGTAGATTTTAATGAAGAGAAAGGGAGGAGAGGTTGGCCTCCATGGAGAGCGTGTCTCTAGCCTGCTACTCCTCACTGGGGTAAGGGGAAGTGGGAGATACAGAGAGAGGTAGGTGACAGGTGATTATGATATCGTACAATGAGCTACTATTTACATACGTTGTCCAATACGCGGCTGTGCACTTTTCACACACTACACGCAGGAGTAGTGTTGTCCACACAGAATGTCATCCCACAAACACATTTCGCGCACTGCACACTGCACAGTTCCTAGAGACGACCGTCTAAGCCCGTCTCACACATAAAGTTCAAAAGTGATCTTATGGTGCGCTGGGCATGATCAACGCTTCTCCATGCGCCTAAAACCTTGGCTTCCGAAAAGGGGCGGGAGTCCAAACAGTCAACACTACGTTTTAGTGTCCTTCGCTCGGTCGCATATTGAGGGCACACGCAAAGTATGTGTTCTATTGTCTCGGGAGTGTGACAGACGCTACAATCAGGGTCCCGTTCTCGTCCAATCTTGTGAAGGTATTTGCGAGTGTACGCCACACCAAGCCGTAATCGATGGATAAGTGTTTCCTGGCCTCTCCGCATCCGAAGTGGAAGTCGGAATCGCAAACCGGCGTCAAGTCTATAGAGGCGCTCTTGTCGATGTTCGGGGTTGTCCCATTGTCGCTCCATAGACGTTTTCATGGAGTTGTGTAGCAAGGCGTTGATGTCGTAACGGCAAAAGGGAAGTTTTATAATCTTCCCGTCAGTGTGTGCCATTTTTGCTTCCGCGTCAACCTGCTCATTTCCGGCTATTCCACAGTGGCTGGGAATCCACTGCAGTGCAATGGTATGTCCGGATTGAGACGCCTCAGTAAGCAGAGCCATGATGTCGTAGATTAGAGGGCTATATGCGCTTCTGGGATTCATATAATTGCTTATGAGTTGCAGCGCCGGTTTCGAGTCGCAGAACACTGTCCAGTTAGCGAGGTTTTGTTGTACTATGCAGCGGACTGCTTCTCGAATACCGGTCAACTCAGCTGCTGTAGACGATGTTTTGTGTCCTATCTTGAACCGCTGCGTAATCCCCATTGCAGGTACCGTGTAAGCTGCCGCGGAAGAGGTCTGTGTAACAGAACCATCTGCAAAAACATGTTCGGTATATCCGTACTTGCAAGCAATGTAGGATAACGCGAAATGTTTGAGACCCGCAAGCGGCATTTTCGACTTTTTCGTTATTCCGGGGATTGAGATTTTCACCGTCGGCTTTGCCATCGTCCAGAGTGGAGCTTCCGGTATGCCATGTGGTGCGAAGTCCGACGGCAGTAGATCCCGTTGAGACAATACGGCTCCTGAGTAGGTGGCGTCAGGCCGTATACTTGTGACATTTGTCACTGAATGATTCCTATGCTTTGTCAGTAGCCTTAAATGCACTCGCATTGGCTCATGTTGCAGATACACTCGAGCTGGGCATGCGCGTGCCTCTGCAATAGTGCCCCATGTGGAAGTACATCGTGGTAACCCTAGGCAAATTCTTAGTGTGCGAGCCTGAGTGCCTTCAAGTGTGCGGAGGGCAGATAAACTAATCCCAGAAAGTACAGGTGCGCTGTAGCGGAGGTATCCAACAAAAAGTGCCTGGTAGAGCTGCAGAAGAGATGATTGGGATGGCCCCCACGATTTTCCAGACATATGTCGAATGATTTGTGCAAAGCTGTCCAGCTTTTTTCTCAATGCAGAGATGTGTTTCGACCAAGATAAGTCACGGTCGATGGTGACTCCGAGAAACTTATAGTGGGTTACCGAAGGTATAATCTTGCCATCAATCATGACGGGGTAGCAGGCCATTGACTTCCGCGTAAATGCCATGGCGGCACTCTTAGTCGGGGAGAGATGAAGTCCACGACTATTTAGGTATTGCGACGTTATTGACACTGCACGCTGTAGCTTCGTTTGTACTTGTAAGCGCGTTAAGCTCGTGGTCCATATACAGATGTCATCTGCGTACACAGAGACCGAGATTGCGCCTATGAGTTCTTGAGTGTATGGTTTGTACAGATAATGCGTGTGTGTTTTGATGGCGATTGCGCTCCGCGACGGCTAATGCTAGCGACCAAATGCGCTTGTGAAAAGCCCCGCCGTGATGGCGTAGTGGCTATGCCGTAGCACTACTAAGCCTGAGGGCGCGGGATCGAATCCCACTCGCGGCGGCCGCATATCGGTCGTGGGTGAAATGCAAAAAAAAAAAAAAAAAAAAAAAAAAACGCTCGTGTACCGTGCATTGGGTGCACGTTAAAGAACCCCAGGTGGTTAAAATTCACCAGGAGTCCCTCACTACGGCGTGCCTCATAATCAAAAGCCACACACACAGTCACACAAACAGACGTGCGCATCCATGCATACGCTCGAACCACTTCCGTTCAGCGTGTTCATCGTTTTGAACCGACCTTTCTTTTCGCGGCCACGTCCCAGTGAGACAGACGGACGGTACACACGAATTTGTTCACGGCAAATATTTGTCTCCGTGAGGTTACACAGCTGCGGCTCTAAGCAGTGTGTCATAACCGTCACGCCGTCTGGACGGGCTCGAAGACCTATACTGTTGCCAGTCGATCTGTATACGCACGAAGGACTTCCGAAGCAAGCGATAACGACGGAATGAAAATCAAAAACAGCTCCCAACAGACAGTGTCGAGTGGGCGCAATCAGTTCGCTGCTGACGACGGGTACGGCCTCTTGGCGATGTTTTCTTGGCCGTGTATTCGACACCCCGTTCTTCGCGTCGCGGCCTTTCGAACCATTTCGAGTGCTCCGCGCGCGTTTCCGACAAAGGCGCTCGGAGGGACGGCGATTCATCGACAACGATACCGACGCGCTTGCCGCTATCGACCATCGAGTACCGCAGCGTGAATGCGCTAACTAGCCCGGGAACCAATTCTATTGAGTCATTAGAGAGTTTTAGGTTAGGGGACGCAAGCCGCATGTCCAAGCGTTGGGGGACGCAAACACCATTGTGGGCCGTTCGCGCTCTTTTGTGCCCGCTTTGGGTTATTTTGTACGCTCGGCGGCTTGTGCGACCCCCAACGCTTGGGTGCGGCTTGCGTCCCCTAATCAAAAACTCTTTATTATAGGTTGAGTGTGACGTACAGTCGGAATCACGCTTGTCTATAGAGTGGGCATTACTGCAAAATGCAAGAACGTTCGTCGTATTTGGATTTTGAGGTGCTTTAAAAGACCCCCAGCTGATCAGATAGTCAAGCGGAGTACCACATACGGCGTCCCTCATAATCACAGATCGTGGTTTTGGCACGACCCCGGAATTTAATTTAACCATATAGCGCTGTTGAGAGCACCAAGACGTAGGTGGGTATTTCATGACCTACATGACATGCATGTCATGACATTCATGTCAAGAGTCCTCAGGAGTCCCTTTAGCTACACCTAAGCTTAAGGCGGCGGTCCCACTCCGGCGGCACGAGCCCCCCGTTTTCAGTACTTTTGGAGCAACCGTGGCGGCTCTTCTACTTAAGATATGACGTTGTCGTATAAACCATAAAAAGCTTAATTCTTGTAGATTCCAACTATATATAATATAAAGAAATTGATTGGTGTGATTTAGAAATAAATGTTCAAGAACAAGCATGAGATACATGGTTTTTGCGAACTGTGTCTGAGTTGTGACCATATTTAGAAGAAACTACCGCACTTACTGCATTGCGGCTTGCTCTGTAGCTTTAGGACATATTTATCTAGTTCCTAGACGTAGCAAATTAATTTAAAATTTTTACTTTTCGGATAATTTGCTTTTGAAAATTGCCAAATATTGCAATCTTCTGTTGTAAACAGCCCGGCAACTACATGCTCAAGGAAGCTAAATTTTGGATAAAGTAGAGTTCAAGGAATTTCCATTTAGGACACAAAATTTCATTCATGTAACTTTATTAGTTTTAAAGCGTAGCTTCGCAGCTTTATTACCTTCCCGCAAAACTGGGCAAAAATAAAACCAGAATTCTAAATATTGCTTAGTTTCGGCCGCATTATTAGGAAAACTAATAAAGTTACACGAATGAAATTTTGTGTCCTAAATGCAAATTTCGTAAGCTCTACTTTATCCAAAATTTAGCTTCCTTGAGCATGTAGTTGCCGGGCTGTTTACAACAGAAGATTGAAATATTTGACAATTTTCAAAAGCAAATTATCCAAAAAGTAAAAATTAAAAATTAATTTGCTACGTCTAGGAACTAGATAAATATGTCCTGAAGCTACAGAGCAAGCCGTAATGCAGTAAGTGCGGTAGTTTCTTCTAAATATGGTCACAACTGAGACACAGTTCGCAGAAACCACGTATCTCATGCTTGTTCTTGAACATTTATTTCTAAATCACATTAATCAATTTTCTTATGTTATATATAGTTGGAATCTACAAGAATTAAGCTTTTTATGGTATATACCACAACTTTATATCCTAAGTAAAAGAGCCGCCACGGTTACTCAAAAAGTACTGAAAACGGGGGGCTCGTGCCGCCGGAGCGGGACCACCGCCTTAAGACGAAAGCCTTAGTCATGCTCATGACTATGACTTTGACCATCAACATTTGACCTTTTCCTTCACTTAGTACCACATCCGAACCCATTCCATTGGTTCTTGAGTGTTGATCTTTTTTCACTGAGTCATTCTTATTTTTCCTGAGTCATGGTATTGGCTATGACTTCTACCATCATCCTTTAGTGTTTCCTTCACTTAGTACCCACGTCCGAACCCATTTCAGTGTTTTTTGAGTGGTAATCTTTTTCGCTAGGTCATTGTCATGACTTACATGATACGCATGTCATGACATTTATGTCATGACCTATCATATATGTTCGTCATACACTCCTATCATACTATGCCAATTTTGGCACCTACCAAGGTAACGAAACGACCATGAGAACACCAAGACGTAGGCGGCTGTTTCATGACCTACATGACACGCATGTCATATCATTTATGTTCGCCATATACTCTTGTCATAGTGTGCCGATTTTTGTACATACCAAGTTAACGAAACGACCATGAGAGCACAAAGACGTAGCCGGCTAGATAGATAGATACTGTCAAAGTATCAAATGTTCGCCAAGAAATGCTTCGCATTTAAAACAAGTGCGTGATAGCGCCCGATTTCAGCGGTTCCTGGACGGGCTTGGCGTTTCCGGTGGCCGCAAGGTACGCGCCAGCAATTCTCGCTAGTAAAATACGATCGCGAACGAATAGAACATGACAATTGTTTTTTCCTTCCCGATTGCAGTTCTGCGGTCAGCAGTTACTCAAACCCGTGATTTTTTTTTTCCTTTTTTTTTTCCTGCGTGTCCGAGCTTCATTCCACAATTGGAGCGAATGATATGTTTATGCCACGTCACGTCGAAGTGCGACAAACTTTCACCACCGCCGCTCACTCTGGGCGCCCACTTGCTTTTCATGACGCGTCGGCAGTTCGTGGCGCATACCTTGCGGCCACCGTAAACGCCGAGCCCGTCCCGGACAGCCCTGCAGAGACAAGCGGATTTCGTTTCTTGATCGGTTGTCTGGGTTCGCTGAAATGGGCGCTATCACGCACTTGTTCTTTTCACGGGCTTTGTTTAAAGGCAATTACAAGAAGCACCATCAATGGTACTTAGTTGCAAACACTTCAGTCGGCCATTTTTAAATGTGATCTACAGCTTTTTTGTATTGGCACTTTCTTAGTGAAGGCAATATTTAAAAAGTTAGGCAATTAGTTTATACTAATTAATTGAGCTTTCAAAACGAAAAAAAGAAGACCACAGACTAGGACACGCGAACATCATCACTACTCCGTCGTTTTTAGAACATTGGCTGCATTTAGCTGGGACACCCTGTATACTGTATGCAGATACATACCGGTTGACCTACGTAACTTGAGCGAAACTTTATAAATATGTGAAGGCCACGTAGCCGGACAGAACCAAGGTAATGGTGCAGACCGTCGCTTTTAGATACTCAGACTATTTTTTGCATTCTGCCTAATTACATAATTAGTCTTAATTAACTAGTCAACTTCTCAAATATGATAATTAAGTGAAAAGCGTCAATGAAAAATTGTAGAGCAACATGAAAAATTATCGCCCTTCCACTCCGTGAAGCTGATCGAACAGCGAAGCTGTGTTAGTTACACCGAGTGTTACATGTGTATGTGTTGCACGTGATGCAATTGCGTAAACACAAGTAAACACAGATCTACAACCCGAACTTATATTGAAACGTTGCAAGGGGAGAAGAGGCAGCGACTTCCGACGCTACTCGACGAGTGTCCAGTTCTCTGGTCGAAACCTGCCGAGCCGCCGCCAGAGGCATCGGCTGCAGTCACGGACACCGCGCGCGTTCCGCGCGAAAGCGGGGAAACGCGGACGGCGTCGGCAGCAGCTCTGCGCGTTGCCTCGTTGGTGCTGCTACATATTTGCGGTTCTCTCAGTGTGTTTTTTTTTCGCGTGAGGTTTCTCTCTGTGTTTTGGCGTGCTGTTTTCGCGTGGAAGTTGTGCCGCCCCCTTTTCTTGCGCGCAAGTAATGGGAGCAATCGACGAGCCGGTTCACGAGCCAACTCTCGATGACACTCGCGGTAGGCAGCCTCTTCCTCAGGAGTACGCACTACTCGTGGTCTTCCCATAGTCGCATCGCAGCCCAGCGGCGATGGGCATCCGTTATCTGAAAGGGCGCGCCGTAGAGAAACACCTCTTAAACCCATCGCCTCTCCTCCTCGCGCCCAGTGCGCGGCCTCTCATTAGTCGCCTCCTCCCCCCACGCGCGCCCTCTCATTGGTGGCCTCCTCCCCCAGCGCGTCTCTCCTCCTATATTGGTCACGTGACCTGCCCTCTCCCGGCGCGGTTCTCATCCTCTCCTGGTCACGTCACCTGCCTGCCGCCGCCGGACGGACAGACGGCGAAGGCTCGACTTAGAACAGCTTCGCTGTTAAAACTTCCGATCCAGTTTTCTGTTGTCCAATACGTGGTACGCAAAAGTGTTTTCCGAACTTGAAAGAACCCTGCGAATACACGAATACACGACACAAAGGCCGCTCGCGGCCTTTGTGACTTATTCACTTTAAGGGTGCGAATTGTTTTACAGTGCAACTACTGCTATGCAGACGAAACAGTGCCCTGGCAGCTACCAGGTGTCTCACAACGCTGGTGGGATGAAAAGCGCGGCCAGGTGTCGCTGCAGGCGTTGCACCTCGATTGTGCACGAGATGAAACCGACGGGAAACCATGGTATAGTCGGGCAAGGCCAAGTGAAACTAAGTTTGATAAGAGGCTGCCATAGCTCGACGTTTACTGATCAGCATAACGCAACAGCTCTGCAAGAACGATGTAGTGTGCTTGTAGTTCGCGTGCGCACAGAGCTCGTGCCAGCAGCGGGAGGCCGAACGCTTACTTTGCTTCGCCACAGAGGTGACTGAACGTATAGCATTGACGGTGCGTGCGCTTCGCTTCGTGGTTTTTGCAGCCACAACTCACTCCGCGTCTCTGCAGAGACTTTCTAAAGGCCGATTTCCACTCGAGCTCCGCAGCGCCGCACCACACGCGTGTGGTCGTGCGAAAAAATGGCTGCGGCTTAGCTCAGCTAACCCTGGATATGCAGAGCGAGAGCTTGGTTTATCCTGGTTAAGACTTGATTTCACTTGGTGAACCTTTGATTTAGCTGTAATTATTATACTTGGGTATACACTCACCGTTAAGCCAGGTATAAATTATAAGCCGACAAGTCCAAGCGTTTTGCGAGCCGAACGGCTCGCTATTCCTCAGTCTGCGACGCTAGCTTCGCGCGCTTGGCATTCCAGACCCTCTCCAGTGAAGCAGCTCGCTGGGTGATATCCGCGGAGTGGTCAGACACCGGCGGAGCTCGGCGCGGCAAGTCACGTGATGCGTTTCCAAGGCTACGGCGCAGCTGCGGTCAAATGAAGGTCAAATTGCGGGCGACGGCTAAACTCGGCTCGACTAGGTTAGTAAGGCTTTCGCTTTACCATTGCACATGTCGAACACTTGTGCACAAATTTCGGTGTGCATTGTGTAAACGGTAATGTCGGCGTACACGGCATAAACCGTATACACCGTGTAAACCGAAATTTGTGCACGAGTGTTCGACATGCGCAATTTTTCGCACGGCCGCACGCGGGCGGCGCCGCAATTGCGGTGCTCGAGCGTGAATCGGCCTTAAGCCTTCGTGCGCCTACCGCGCATGTGCTGTTGATAGGGAACGTACTACAACGCCGACGGCTACAGCGCCTCTATAGTGTCCCTGTAATTGATATAGCAGTAATAAACAATAAACACATCTTGAGTAACACCCTCTGTTCAAGTTTTCGCGTCCGTGGCTATGTTTGGAAAACGCACAATTTACGGGGTGTCCTGTCAAATTAAGCATTTTAGAAAGGTATTCCATTGAGGCATTTGTTCAATGTCTATTGAGCACGGAAAGCCACTTTCTTGTTCGTGTCTTTTCCTCGTGACCCCGTGTGCGATCTGCGCTTTCCGTCCACAATGCAATAAAGTAATGTTTAGCAGAGATTGAAGTTAGTTTGTTATTTACGCTCCTCGTTAACATTATCTGCATGTATATACAGTTCTTCGATGCACACGCGTTTGCGCTCCTGCGGACATCTGCACCACATGCCTGAAATCATTGGAGGGGAATGTACGAGCGACCTACACGTTGCCCCGTCTTAGGAACGAAACGTTGATTGGCGAGACAAATACATCGAGAAAGGTCGACGACATCATATCCTACAACCGATGTCCGCAAGCATCGGGCCCTGCACATTTCGTTCCAAATCTGATCGCAAGTGCGTTTCCGAGAAGGGGAAGGACGATGAAAAGTTGGAGTATAGAGTCGACTCTCTTGACCTCG
This sequence comes from Dermacentor silvarum, assembly GCF_013339745.2. Lineage (NCBI taxonomy): Eukaryota > Metazoa > Arthropoda > Arachnida > Ixodida > Ixodidae > Dermacentor > Dermacentor silvarum. The sequence continues at coordinate 82,482,980 of NC_051164.1, forward strand.
CGGCACTCTGGATGACCAGTGCTCGGTCAGTCAGCCACTTACTGTTTATCTCTCACTGAGAACACGCGGCGTATAGTGGGAACTGGAGTGGGTACACGACAATTTCGTGGCCCAAATTTCGAGCAGTCGCTGACCTCGGCGCTTGTGCCTCGAAAAGCTTGAATAAGTAGAATTCGGCCACAAAGCAAGCGAGCAGTAATGGAGATAATTTGCGGCCGATATAATTAAACCGTCGGACGTGTTTTTGTTTCGGACCAAAGCTGAAGCCAGGGTCGCGTTGTTACTCTCAAGGAGGTTCTAATCCAAATTTTTAAAAACCTCCTTGGTTTAACTGTTTTACGCAGGATCGTATACATCTGATGTTTCAAGACGATGCTGAAATTCAGGACGTTCCGAGGCATATGCGTGTCTATATTAGTCGAAAAATAATGCAAGGAAGCTGTTCAGGTCATTCTTGAAAACGTGGAGTTTTTCGTTGAACTTGCTAAATTGACTGACCACAGCCTTTTCTGTCCGCAACTCTTTTGTCGTTCATGTTGCAAAAGTAGGGGTGTGCGAATTCGAGATCTCGAACACGCATCGAATAGTTCTTGCTATTCGATTCGTATTCTATTAGAGAATTTACTATTACAAGTTGACGAACATTCGTTTCCGGGGAATAAAGTGATACCAAACATTTATTGCAATCACGAGGGATAGTGATTGATGCAAGTGAGGACTGCGCCGAATGATGGTGCTCAGGGGAGCCGCGGTTTTTGCGAAGAGGCACCAGTTCCCTAGCGAATGCACGTGGCAGATAACTTCTTCTCGATAATTTCCAGTTATTGAATAAAATATTCCTCCCGTTTAGGCTGTCTTATGCACATTTGTTTTCTTGTGCTAGGCAAAGCATTTGATTATTTAACCGCTAGCTCGTAATATATCTGCACACGTTTAAGGCAATGTGCGTACTGTATTGTACGGTATGTAATACCCCTGTCGCACGGGCACTCGAAAGTATTTTGAGCAAGAAGACTTCTCCCGAAAAAGAGTTTCGCCCGCAGACACACGACAGGGAGCGATCTCTTTTTCAGAAGCGGTCTTTTCTGGAAGAGGAGTTCGCCGATCTCCTTTACGGCCGAAAAGGAGTAGCCTCGAAACCAGTGGGCACCAGCAATTATCATATATTAAAGAAAATAAGCGAATGCGTAATTTTCTGTCGCCTAGGCTCATCATAAAAATAATTTTATGTCTCGCAGACGGTGTAGTAAACCCAGTAATGCTCATTTTCTTCTGTACTCTCGTAAGCAGGTCGAAGGGGCTGGGGATGTCACGTGATGACGCTCTTTAAACTACTACAATAAATCTTTATATTAACGTTTCTTATGTTAAATTTATTTGAAAAACGTGTAAACATTAAGTTTTCACTTTATATTTCGAGATACATAAGTTTTTTTGGCCGATATTGTTGCAAACGCTAGCGCCTCGCTTTCGGTAGCGTGTCCAGAAGGAAACACTAAAAGTAGATCGTCGGCTCCGTGTGTCTGCTCCGCAACACCTCTTCATTCAAAAGTCTTTCAACTTGGTAAAAGACCGCTTGCGGAAAAGAGTTTTTGCGTGCTCGTGTGACAGAGGTATTAAACCTCGTTATAACGAAATTGAAGGGGATTGGTTGTATTCATTACTTCGTTATACCTGCTATTGCACGTACTGCAATATGAATATCTATGAGGATATAAAGGGGAATTTTACTTCTTTATATATCCATTATTTCGTTTACCCCGTGTCGTTATAACGAGGTTCGACTGTATATAGTACCGTGCTCTTCTCATTCAACGTACTCAACACCTTAGGTGCATCTGGTAAAGTTGCTATTTCCTCGTTTCATTAATGTAATTTTCACGGTTCGCCAGATGAGTGAAGTCGTTTCTCATTTACATGCTACACACACGCACACGCACGCACGCACGCACGCACGCACGCACACACACACACACACACACACACACACACACACACACACACACACACACACACACACACACACACACACACACACACACACACACACACACACACACACACACACACACACGCACGCACGCACGCACGCACGCACGCACGCACGCACACACACACACACACACACACACACACACACACACACACACACACACACACACACACACACACACGCACAGACACACACGCACAGACACAGACACACACACACTATTTAGTGTCCCTTCAAGCTTTCTTCTTCCTAAATTATATACTCTATCGATCCTCTCTGCTTTTCTCTGCCTCTGTGTCCTTTACTCCCCTCATCGTTATTCCGGCAGCAGGCTGTCAGAAAGTGAGCGCATTGGCAGGCACACGAGCATTAAAGGACGCGCATGCGCCGTGACATGCCTCGACACCAGGCGCTTGCTTCGTCAGAGGGCGCAAGGACGCAGTCTGGTATAAGGTGCCTCGATGTCCTCTCCGGGCGTGGAGGACATCTAGGTACCCTAGTTTGGCACGCTCCTCGCAGATCCAGTATATAGTGTGTTGTCCCTTGCTGGGCCTACATATCTTTCATATGTGAGGTACCATTTTTTTTTCTTCTCGCGGATGCGAGTGGCGAGAGAATTAAGTAGCCTGGCCTGCTGTGTGTATATGAAACGCTACAGTAACGCCATTAGAGTCCAAGCATAATCTCGGGCCGCACGTCGCTATACACCTCGCCTGGTGATGTCGAAAATCGTCGCCGCGCGACCCCCTTGTTGCGTCATTTGTGTCTTTCCAAAAGTACAGCCCCGATATATGGAGCACCGGCGGAAATCGGGAAGGCGATAGCGCCAGATATATGCGACCCTTTGAACGGCACTTGAAGACGGATTCGGTAAACAGCGCAAGGACAGCTCGCCGAGTAGACGGGCAAACACACCGCGAGGACCGAAAATAATCGGCCGCGTTTATCGGGTCGACGGAAGCGTGTGTGGTGCGAACATGGGAAAGTAATGGGACATCTTTGAGGGGATGATCGGAAACGACCCGGACACGAGCCAAATGTTCCGTATGTACGGAGATTCGACGTTACGCGCCGGTGATACAACTTTTTTCTTTTATTATTTTCTTTTATATCGCAGGGATGGTGGTGGCGTGGAGCAGAGGTAGAACACCCGACTTCAAATCTGAAGGTCGTAAGTTCGAATCCTGCTCCAGTCCACTACATTTTCAGGCATGGAGTGGTGCCTGACACCGGCAAAAAAAAAAAAAATATTGCCGAGAGCTAGTGGGGCTATACTAGTCCAGGTGCAACCAAACTAGGCAGGCCCACTAAGCTTCATCAAAGTCACTCCCTCACCAGAACAGGAATTGGCCTCCCTGGTGCAGTATTCGGCCACTACCTCCCTTATGACTCCGACGGCGCAAGTTGGAATACGCTAGCGCAAGACAGGGGTAATTGGAGATCGCAGGGAGAGGCCTTCGTCCTGCAGTGGACATAACTATAGGCGGATGATGATGATGATATCGCAGAGAACAGCTTCGTTTGCCGCACTAGGCACACTTTCGTCGGCTTTCTGTACCCGCCTTACAATGCACTCTCTCGTCTCTCGCTCCTTTTTTAACAGCGGAGCCGTTTAAGCCTGCCGTTAGCCCGTTAGTAGTCCACAAAAATGTGGGCCGATCCTGGCAGTAGTGCCGAAAGGGTCCAAGGGCAATAGAACATACCCCTGTCAACTAGCGAAGCTGAGCCTGGCTAAGTCTAGCTAAGCATGGTTGGGACTACTTAAGCTTAGTCAGTCATCGATAGCCAATCAATAGCTAATCGATAACCGATAAATAATCAATAAATTGGGGAGTATGCTGGGATGACTTGGCAGTGCTTAGCCTAGCCCAAAAGCCAGGAGTAGCTAGGTGCCCATCAGCTCCACTGTCTTTTTAGCATTGGACCTCCAGTGCAAGCTACGCTAATTTTTTTCATGAAGGGTCTTTCCTTTGTTGAAGAGAAAGTTGCAGTATAGCGCTGTTTTTATTGAAGTGAAAGGAACACCTAAATTTCCCGTTTTTATTTCTCTGCGCTTCGCTACCTCGGCGCTATGGTTGCGAACCGGAATCAACTTCAAAATAGTTTTTTTTTGGGCGAACCGGAACAGGAACATTATGATTTTATATTTACTACGGTACTGAATTGAAAAAAAAAAAAAACGGAACGAACGAACGAACGAACGAACGAACGAACGAACGAACGAACGAACGAACGAACGAACGAACTCTTCACTTGCCGAGTCCGACCATCGAGCAACCACAAAATGGGCCGAAAGAACCAAAGAAAGCTATTTGCTTTAAAAAATAATGGATTCAGGTTCAGGTTGGCCACCTTCTCTGGAGCATTTAATCCATGCATTTGTTGCTCAACCATGCAACCCCATTTGTAGACGGTCACGAACTTGCTGTCATTTGAGAAGCTCTAGCTCCGCTATTGCGGTTTCCAGAGCGGCACCGTCGGGAGGCACGTACGTTAGTAATACACTCGTGAGCGTCTAAATTCGTAACCATAAAAAAATGTCACAGTTTCGCCCTTAGGGCGAAACTGTGAGAGACTCGATGACCACGAGAAGGCGCGTGTGAAGCGGTGGTGTTGATGAGAAGCGCTTCCCGTGGGCAGCGCGTGCGACAAGGGACACACCTGTAGCTCTGCACTGCCGATCCGGGCAGCATTGCATGTGTAGCGTGCGTTGGAAAATGTAGCCCGACTATTACTAACTGATTGAACAAGCGTGGTGTGAGCGCGCACAAACATGAATAGATCACACTGAATGACTGCAGACAACGACTGTCAAAACGCTGGCAGCAAGCGCATAAGCCGCAGCAACGGGCGAAGGTACGTGCGTTCTATCGCTTCAACGGAAACTGAGCGGCGAATGCACGGCGCATAAAGGTCAGAGCCGTGTGGAGATAAGCGACGGTGCGAGCGAGCGACGAGCGCGGTTGTTGGCAGAGTAGAAGTGCGCCCCCCCCCCCCCCCCCCCGCTCCCTCCGGCGCTGGCTTCCCGCTTCCTTGATTGCGCGTGGGAGATTGAGTGCGTTCGCTCTCCGTGATAGCGCGCGTCCCCGCACGCTTCCGCTCGGGCATACGGCTCGCGGCGAAGATTTTATCTATAGGGAACCTCACGGCGACGGCGTCGACGCCGACGGCGACGCCGACGGCAGAAATCCGGTTGAAGTGTCCATATAATTGCTATCGCAATAAAAAATACAAAGAATCTGCAGATTTAACACACATAATGGAAGTAATTTTTGCGAATGTGCTTTAAGCTTCGCATTTCGTGATTTAACTCTTTGCGCTAGCCGCCAAGTAGAATGTGGTTGGTTACTGCAAAGTGGGTGTTCTCGTGCAAGGAAAATAGAAAACCGTGCTGCACGTTAACGACTGTGTCGCTCCCGACTGTTTACACCAGCAGCTAAGCGGAACACGATATGGATCGCTGTAATAATGACTCTGTGTTGAACGCTGGGTCACCAGATGTCGCCACTAACGCGGCCACTCACGCAAAGGTCTCCGATAATCCGGTAGTGTTCCGTAAACTGCAATACGTTTACGGAGAGGCTGAAGCTATCTACTGTTTCAGCTTGTCCGCGAACTGCTTGTACCGCTTGCGGATTACCGGACCCCCGTGGACGGCAGTAGCATAGAGTTACTGTATATGCTCATATACAGTAACTTACAGTAGCAAAGCTGGCGGCGACACCTTGTGGCCCTTTGCTCAACTACAATGCGCTAGAGACATATTTGTACTGCGTGAGTGTTCTCGTGGAAGGAAAATCATAAAGGAACTGCACCATAGCGATTTTGTCGCTGCCAACGTTTTTATGCCAGCAGTCAAGTTGGATATGATCAGCTATTGTGGTACAGTCGACTGCCGTTATTAAGGCGAAAGCCTCAAATGCCTCATCAGACGGTGGCCTTGAAAACGCGGCGTGCGGTACAGAAAGTCATGCGAGCTCGCCTCGCGCAGACGCGCGCGGGCCACTGCTCGCGCGTTCGTCGTCGTCTTCTGCCACAGCTGGCTCCGATGCCGCTCATCATGCAAAAAAAAAAAATCAAAGTTGATTACGATAGAGTTAATTCAGGCACTCGAACCCACGAATTTTGAGGTTAATTAGGGCGGAGTTAATTAAGGCGCAGTTAATTAAGGTAGCGTCAATTACGCCACTCGAACCAATTACCTTTGGTGGGAGAAAAGCAATAAGAAGTAACAATGCAATCGAATGAGAATGTCAAGTAATTTAATGAATGTCTCTTGACCGCGCAGGCTTTCGCCTTCGATATCACTCTCTTTGGCGTATGCTAAAGCGACTGAATTTTTTTTTCGATCTTGGTTAATTTGGCGTTTCGCTTAATCCGAACGGCACTGAAAGGTCCCGGCGAGAAATCGTACATTGCTATAGAAGGAAAACTTGTTTAGTTCGAACGCCGGCGTCCCCCTCGTACGCGTAGCGGTTGCTAAAGCCAGAGCCTTGAAAACAGAATAAATTCAGCAGACAGAGCTGCTGCTTTTGTCTCTTTCGAGGGTTTTGTCGGCGCCGAAGGTAATGTTGAGGTTTTTGGGCCACTCAGCCATGACGACACTGTGAGCAATGCGACAGCCCAACGCTTATGCAGCGTGAAAACATATCGGTGCTCTTTGCCGCGTGCTGGTTGAGTCGCACTTCGAGATGAAGAAGCAAAATATACTCGTACATTACAAGACTACTTCTAGCCATACGAATGATTTGAATTCGTCCATTTGGCCGCCGTTTGTTATTTCGATCTTCCGGATGACTCGACCAAATCTTGCGGTCCCGCAAGGGTCGAATTAACGGGAGTCGACTGTATTAGATTTGTGTATTCTCTGGACAAACTTTGAGTCACAAGATGTAACTATACCAGCGTTGTTGCTTTGTTGCTGCCGTGCACCGCTCCGGTGACTTGCTATTCCGCGAACGTAGAGGTTTAACTTGTCCTGTGTAAACGCCTCGATGTTTACGCATCACCAGGTTACTGGAGCCGGCGACGGCGTAACTTAGGGAGCCTAGGTGCAACGCTGTTTTATGTAGGCTCCCTAAGGTAACAAAGCTGGCAGTGACATTTTGTGACACTTCGTCCAGCTATAATGCGTTCGAAATCTTACCGTGTAGCGTGAGTGCTATCGTCGAAGGGAAAGCCACAAGGCCGACCGCATGTTAGCGAGTTGCTGCCAGCGCTTTACACCAAGCAGTTCAATAGAATATGCTAAGCCACTAAAGTATTAGCTTTTCGTGCTTTCTGGTTAAACTCTGCGTCACAAGGACGTCGCTATACCAGCGTTGTCTCTGTCGTATATAGCGCTCCGGTAACCCGATATTGCGCGAAGGTGTAATACGATTGCGGATCGTCGATGCGTTTTAGGTTTCACGGACAAGCTAAAACTTCTTATTATATCACTTCCTCTTAGCGAAACGTTATTGCACCCTTTATTTTATCGCGAGTCATTGTCATTATTTTGATGCTCACATATTCTACGCAGCGTACATCGACCCGTTTTAGACCTCTTTACAGCCGCATTACATGCATCTACATTTGCAACACATTTGAACATTTCATACATATTACGCAAAACAATTCATTACCATATCTCACGGCGCTCTTTGGCCATAGCTGGCCCTTGCGCCATTAAACACTATACACATCATCATCGCAAGCTAAAACTCAGTTTCATCCGCGCCATCGTGTGTGCGTAGCCTCTCGTCGTCGGGTCTATAGGCACTTCCAGCATCGTTCGACGGACGCTCGGAAATCGCGAGCTGTTGCGTAAGCGCCCGCGCTGCAGCACGTTGCCCGCGACCGGCGAAATGTCACTTTGTCGGGGCCACGCTCAAGCGCGCGATCTGTCCCGGCGGGGTCCGCGAACGGCTGACTTACGACTGACTTACGAATGACTTACGACTTTCGCATTTGCTCTACCAGCCAGGCGCGGTGTCCCCTCCGTGATCGCGCCGGCGGCCAGCGCGTACAATCACGGCGGCGAACCTTGGCTTTTAACTCGCTCGGGGTCTGTTGGGAAAGACCGCGCCCTCTCTCCGCCTCCGTCCTCGATGCGTCGTCTCTCGAACTTCCTACTTAGCCCCTCTTCAGAGCGGCTTGTAGCACGACCGATCCGCACAGCGCGGTGACGCATCGAAGATATGAATACCGCGTCTGTCCTTTTCTTTGTGCCGGAGGCAGTTTGGACGAGACGCGCGCCCTTCGCCGTCCGTCTGGCTCGAGCGGCAGACACGTGGACTCGGGCTCATTCTTGAAAGTGGAGTCCCAAAATGGCCGAGTGTCTCGTCTTGCGAAAGCGTGGCCCAAGACGCGGTTGCGCATTCACTCCTTTGAAGCAGTGGCTCGTTCAAAAAGACAGGAAGGTGGGGCCATGCAAGCGCCCGTCTGACGTCCCGAACAATGCGACCGCTTTTGACTGTGAACAGAGAAAGAACATCTCGAGAGGGGGAGAGAAAGAAACGGTTACACTTTCGCACTTAGTGTCAAGCAGTGACGGGGATAGATAGCCGAGTTAACGTATCCTAAGAAAAGGAATCGTAAAATCGAGTCGTTCCACTTTCCCAAGAAAGTGACAATATGTTTCTGCTAGTTAGGGATCGTGTGCCGTCCCATTTCCCGTCTGTTTTGCTGCCTCTGAGCTAAAGTTTCTGGTAATGCTCCACAATTCTGATAACTAATAGCCTCTTATTGCGCGCAGTGACACTTGCAGCGCGAAACGCTTGCAGCGCCCTGTGATATATCTGACACAGGGACTATATCTGTGTGCTGGCGTTGACGAAAAATGATAATAAATTGCCGCACATTCAACACGACAGCAGGCGCGGCATCAGCAGGCGCGTTTCTGATAACTACGACTGACGTAAAAAAAAAAAAAAAAAAAGACCTCGGTTCTTTCGCTACACGCGTCCTCCAGACTGGGGCAGTGCATGCAGAAACGAACACGTAACGTTAGCGACGCAAAAAGAGCACAAGGTTGTCCGTGCGAATCACTTCGGGCATGTGTGTCGATATAATTATTTGCGCAGAATTAACTTGTGCAGAAAAAAATTACGGATGATTGTCAATGTAAGCAATCAGCCGAACGCTTTTAGGAAGTTATTCGCTTTATTATTAAGAGAATGATGCGCTCGAAGGCGTAGATTAGTCGTAGTGGGAAGTTTAGGTAAGCTAGGTTGTTTCGGTTGCGTGATTCCCTAGAGAACAGCCATTAACCAACACATCTGTAGCGGTAGTACAGGTAGTATTTTTTCCTGTGACGTCACGGAAGCAGCTCTCAGAGTGCTAGCGCCCAAACATGGTGGCCACGATGACGTCAGTGTACCGTATGATCACGCGCGCATTGTGTTGCCTTTCTTTGACGCCGACTATTTTTAACCGGTTTATCACTGTTATAGCGTTGTCGTTTGAAGCAAGATGCCACGTGTCGTGCTGTCACGCTTCTCGCTTACGACGTGCTGGTGCCCAAACATGGCGGCAGCGATGACGTCTGTGCAAACTATTCATAAGCAGGTGCGTCTCAATGAACTGTGTATAACAGCTGGCGTTCGAAGGCGAACGCGCCCCGCCACTCTGTTGTGCAAGATCTATTTGCATCGGCGGCAAAAGTCCAACCGCCGTCCGCCACTAAGCAACCACGGCGGGTCGATAGCATTCAGAGATCCCTGGCTGCTTATCAGGATTTTTTCTCGTATATTCAAATTACAATCCGACGCTATCACGTCTGTAGGTTGTGGTTAAGTCGTACTTTACAATTTTTACGACAGATTTTACTTTGAGAAATTCAATTTCTGTTCACTAACGCCTTGCGCCGCGTGAAGGGCCTGCCCGGTCGGGGTGGTTCGGGATGATGCGGTTCGGCATGATTATTTCCGCCAACGACGCCGGTGTTCACGCCGATGCCGACTGGCGGATTTTCGGCGACACGGGGCTCTTAACGCTATCGCGTTAAAAGCATTAAGCTGTAATCGGACTCCAGCTGGCCTGGCTCTCTTTCGGAGATGGAGGGCAGGTGCAGGACGTTTTTCTGGGAGGAGCTTGTTTGTAATTCCTAGGTTGTCACCGGCTATATCGTACGATACGTGATGTCAGTGGTGAGCTAACGCCAAATAGACGCCGAGTAAGCTCTGCGGCACGGGTGAACAATTATAAAGGCGTTCGGCTTGACTATACTGGCTAAGGAGGCAGCACGGCATCGCTGAGACAGCGTATACCGACGAAGCGAAGCCCCGCTGGTGCGTTCACGTAAACGCAGCTTATGGTTACAACGCTAAAACATTTGTTGCGTCAATTCACCAACCGTGGATGGAGCATGTATCAACAGGATGGCAAGCAGACGGTGATCAGACGACGCGGCAGCGGATGAACACATCTTGAGGGGCGTTTGGTCTTCCTATTGGCTAACGAGTCCGGCAGCTTCCACAGTGCTGCGCCCCGGCAACGCGAGAATGTTTCTCACTTAAGTTTTCGCCGGAAAGCTAAAACTGAGAGCTCGAGGAGCGCAGGCAAGTACGTCTACAAGAAACGTCAGCTGTTGACGCCTTATGTCGTCTCCCTGTCTGCGCCACGCAAGCCGAACTATCTTTCTTCTTATTTCCACGTGATGGTTACTGCTCGTGGCGTGTCCTTGGCTCCGCTCGTCGGCACTACAGAACATTAGGCACTACAGAACATTGGCAGGGTAAATGTTCACTCAAACGGTCACCCCCAGAAGGCGCGATCATCCTTTTATCAGACGCGGCGCGGACACGTGCGGAAAAAAAGAAAAAGGTCATCAGCCCTTCCCCTGTCGTGAAAATGGGGTTAGGCGAAGCTTGTGTGTGTATCTAACCTTCCTGGTGATTTTCTTTCTTTCTCTCTCTCTATCTTTCTCTTTCTCTCTTTCTTTTTCTTGCTTTCTCTCTTTCTTTTTGTCCCTGGTATGTACCATTGAGCTTGGATCCATTCTGCACTACCACCAGGATCGGCCCACTTTTCAGCGTGACACCACCACCACCGCCGACACTTGTGAGCCTATAAAGCTTCGCTTAAAAAGAAAAGGAAGAAATACGCGCAATAGAGGAATGCAATAAGTTATGTATCGAACTGGCTCACTATAGAGTCTCGATGGTGCATGTGCAGGAAGGCACACAGAAAGGAATTCATTTGAATTTGCCACAGCGATGCGCGTTCCACATCGGATACAGATAACGCACTCGACTTTGAAGGCAAAATCGGGCCCAGCCGGCTTGGCGACAACCGAAGCGCTCGCGCGAAAGGTCGTTCGCTGTCGGGTCGGCCGCCGGACGAGACACGGAAATTGCGGCATTAGTTTATTCATCTCGTTTCGTCAACAGTTCGTCATCGTCTGTCGCGGGGCTTCGTCGCAGCTCTCCTTGCGTTCTCTCGCTAACATTTGAGTTTGGCGAAAAAAAAAAAAAAAAGAAACGAGCAAGCGAAAGTGCGCGCCCTCACATACATACGCACGCACACACACGCGCACGAGACACGCAGGAGACGGAGACGTACACACTATGGAGAAGCGTGTACATTCTCTTGTTGTGCATAGTGTCAGCACGCACTGCGGAGCTTTCCTGTTGACGACTCTGGAAGTGGCTATGCGTGTGTGTGTACGAGTGTATGTACGTTTGTGACGTGGTGATGAGGGGGAGGGCAAATCGTCCACTTGAACCGCGCACCGAGCCGGCCGTCTTGAGGAGTCGTCGAGCCTATCTTATCCCCAAAAAGGGCAACTCGCCGACAAGCGGTCACCGCTTGCTGTGCCCCGCAGAGACAGAGAGAGAGAGAACTTCATCTTTGGGCATGTCTTCTTTTGTCGGCTGCCAGGAACGAGCGGCTGTCCGTCCTTTGCGCGCTCCATCCACTACCATCCTCCTTGCCTTGTCGGTTCCACAGTCTGAGGAGAGGGATGCGACGGCGCTCCGAGAAGGGGGCATCGCTGCTTGTGTCGTTGCAGCCGATAACGAGTCACCCCCCCCCCCCCCCCCCCCCCTCCGACATATGTACGAGAAGCCAAGCTCCCTTCTTGACACCGCTCTCGCGAGTAGCAGCAGAAGCAGCAGCAGCTGCTGCGGAGGGCCTCTACTCCACTATGGAGGTGGCTGAACTAGAGTCAAGGTCATTCTCTCCGGTTGGCACGAGCCACCGACGACGTCCTGTCCGTTCGAGTCGCGCCCCGTCTGCCTTTATAGTCGTCACCGTCGTCAAGGGGCGAGTCACAGCGGAAGATTTTTGTTTATCCCTTCCAATTGCGCGGTGTCTCTGAATAGAGATGCCACTTATGTTTTAATGTTCCGATTAAGACCGACAGGGCAAGAAATCACGCGCCATTACACTGCTCTGAATGGGGACTACGAGTAAAGCAGTTTAGTACACGACATAGAGGCGACACAGAATTTAGATCAAAGGTATGAGCAAATGTCATTTCTCTTGAACGGCGACGGTGGTCATCCTGAAGAAAGACAGGCACACACACCTTTATTTTGATCGGTGGTCTTGATCGGTGGTATACATTCGCGTGGATGACTACCACCACCTCGGGGAGCCGGAGGAAACTAGACACGTGCGACGGGACCACCACGCCAGGAGAGCGGAAGGAAACCAGGCACGCAAGCGTCTAGAACGTCGACAAAGAGAGGGCTGTGCGAGCGCACACATGGCCGACACGGGTCGCAGAGCGGCAAATCTTTGAGAAACCCTTATACAGATATACCTGAGAGTCTACTGATTTGGAAAATGGTGCCTATTCATAGCTATATACTCTACTGAAAGTGCACATCCAAGTGATGAGACGTATAAGCTTTTGCATAGAATGAAGCGATTTTGCATCAAATTTGGGAGCTGAGTTTTTGCACACGAAGATCTGTTGACGGACAGACACAAAAAAAATGCATAGAACCCTAGCCACAGGCAGCTTCGCTTAAAAAAAAAAAATTGCCTGACCACACGCACTTGGCTGCTGCTGTTGCCGACGTATTCGCCTTTCCGCAGCCGACTTCTTCAATTTCCTATTGCCGACTTCATTTCTTGGTTCTTGCTCTGTTTGTATATTTGATCACATTCCTGGTGTCACATAACCTTTCTGGGGCATTTGCCAAAAAATGTTCATGTGCTCAGTTGCACATACCGAGTGGTCCAAGTTGTCCATTCGGGCGCATAACCAGTGGCCCGTGGTATCTGCACGGGAAGACAGCAGCCGGCGCATGCTTAGTGGGTCAAGCTAGAAGGCAACTTGGGTCACTGGGTGAAAGAGGTTAGATATAAACGGACAAGCGAGAGAGTGGTTAAAGTAGCCAAAGGATGCTAATCGCATCGTAAAGAGAACTGATATATTTGGCACGAGTAGATGTGCCCGTTATTCGTGAGTTTAGGGGCCTTCTGATGCGAGAAAGAACACAAATTAAAGACTGTAATGCAGAACAATGCGTTGGACTCCTCGACGAACCCAGTAGTGCAACTCTTATATTACCCTTTCTTTGCATTGCTCTCCGCGGGAAAGTCACTTATAGCATTGTTTTTGCTTAGCAGAGAGATATACAGGGTGTCCCAGCTATCATGCAGCACAACTAAAAAAAAAAAAGAAAAAAAAAAGAGGAACGGCGTTACCCGAAGCAAACCTAGTGCGTATTGTTTTCAGTGCAGTGAAGTAGCCGCAAGTAATTTTTTCGTTACTGAGATTTAATTAGGTAATTGTAATTGCGTTTTTCCGAGCGTGTTTCAAAGAAGCCCGCAAATACACGCAAAGTGCCTCGAGCGGCCAGTCGCGCGGTAATTCTGCGTGTATTCGCGGGTTTCTTTCACGCTCGGAAAAACACATTTATGTAGCGCGCATTGAGCAACAGAAAGCTGTATCGAGAGTTTCTCATGTTGCTCTACAATCTTCTCATTGACATTTTGATAATTAGGACAGTACTTCTCGAGTTAGATAGTTAATTAAAATTACCTGATTAAATCTCTCTAACTAAAAAAATTACTGGCGGTTACTCCACTGTACTGGAAACAATACGCACTAGATTTGGTTCGCGTAACGCCGTTCCTCTTTTTATAAATCGCGCTGTGTGATAGCTGGGACACCCTGTATAGGTCTGCAGTTTCGTATGCGCCAGAGACACATGCACGAAACGGGTAAATTTGTAGCATTCAATTAACCGCTTCACCAAGCCTTCGCTTCACACAAATTCCAACATATGCGTTGGATCCGCATGATGTATTTTTGCAACGTTTACGCCATGTTTCCAGGAAAATGTACAAATTTGGAAGCCTTAAAAGCATTCAATGGCTATCAGTGACTGTTGGGTGTGCACGAATGCTCTGGCGCGCGCGCGCGTCTGCATATCAGCTGGACTCGACGACGAGAAGGCTGCTTGCACAACTTCTCTGCCCTTGACGACTACGGAAGCTGGCCGGGACATTTCACTCCTCTCTCTCTCTTTTTTTGCATCTTTATTTATTTATTTATTTTTTGCATTTACCGGGGCGGCCTCCTCGGGTTCATCGCTGCGCGCGATGTGCACTGTGCTGCCGGCAGGCCGGCCACACGCCCGGAAACAGTGCTGACGAAATTATCGGAGAAAGCCGGCGCGAGATTACGTAGCCGGGCCGGCTGTGCGGCTGCCGAGGTGCATGCATGCTTCAGCTACGGGGATGTGGCAAACGTGCCCCCCCCCCCCCCCCCCCCCCCCCACGTGTCTCGTAATGCACGCGACGCGTAAACATTTTCGTCGTTTGGCGTTTACTTCGAAAATTTCAGTCGGTGAACCAAGGTTAGACATGACAGACCGTCACCTGTAGAAATGCGCAAGCCCGCGAGGAATAAACCAAAAATATATCGCAGATGCCAAGCATCTGTCGCGTCTTAAATAGCCAAAGTTAATCAGGGACAAACAAAAGTCGTAGTCTCGGACAGTTGCCCAATGGCTGGCATGTATGGGCTGTCGCGCGCTCTTTTGTTACGTCATACAAGATAGAAGGGGCCCTGATAGACGCTTGAGGGGCCTCTATCACGTGATAGAGGGGGCCTTAATTGAAAGCCTCGAGTGAGACATAACGACGTTTTATGCGAGATTGTGGGCTCCCTGCTGCTCGCGGGGCAATAATATTTGACCTGCATGTTCGCGGTAGCATTGTCAGCAAATCACGAATGCTTTCTTACCGTTTAAAAACGTTCTGCAATTACACTTGAAGGGACCTTCGACAGTATCAGTGCATTAAGCACCTCTTTCTACTCGCCACGTAACCGCTTTCTACTCTACCACGTAACCAGCTACCCATACTTCACACACATACATCCCCCCCCCCCCCCCACTTTTCCAGTCCTAATGCAACGCATAAAAAAAAAGAAAAAAAAAGAGAAAAATATTGTTCTCTGTGATGCAAGGAAACAGTGTTTCTACAAGGCCCTGCAGAAGTATAAGTTGCTGGGTTGGTTGATGGTTGCTTAAGGACATCAACAATGCTCGGCGCTGGTCGGCGGTTCGATTCCCGACTTCTATGGCCGCATTCTGCTGCAGCGGAAATTCACAGGCGATTGTGTACTGTTTGCACGTTATTAAACCAAGCTCGTCAAAATTTAATGGGCTTTGCATCCCATTCATCAATGAATCTGTAGCGGCGGCGCAATAGTCAAAGAAAGCACTTCTCTTGCAGGTTACGATGGGGATGTACTGAATTTACTTATCACTGAGTGCTACTATTTTAGGCATTAAACGCTCACGGTACCCAGTATCGCCGGCTTTTTCGCATCTTCGCCCCCGAGAAAGTGCGAGATAATGACCGCCATCCTCGCGCGATGCTACTCTGCCTTTCCTCAACATCGGTTCCGTCGCTAACTTTGAAGCCTGGTCCAAAAATAGTGTGATAACACTTGCGATCAGTATACTTGAAACAGCCTTGCGTACACTGTATACCATAGAGACAACCTCGCGTGCAAATACTTGGGACAACCTTGCGTACAGTATACTTGAGGCAATCTTATGTACTGTATACCTTTAGACACGTTCTACTCCGCGGGCCGCTGTGTATGGCGCGGCCACGCGGGCCCTACCTTGAAAGCGATGCGCGACGGGGACAGAGTGTGCTGACAGCTTCGTGTGTGCTGTGTTGTCGCCGCTTAGTTCGCGTTGAAGCGAGAGGCAGCATGAAGGTCAATTCGCTCGCTGCTGCGGCCGCGCTTCCTCACTCCAGCGTTTTGACAGCGAGTGGGCGCGTTCATAGAGGGAGATGTGTTCATGCTTGCTTGTGCGCGCGTGACACCATACCTGTTAATTTAGTTAGTAAGCTAATGTTCACGAGTTTATACGGCCGATACGACTGCTTTCCTTATTTTGTATAGTTGTCTACTAATATGCGATCGCAATCGATGCTTCGTCTTTCGGGCGAAACTGCGACTTTTTATAGTAACCGCAACTGTGACGAAATGTGAAATAGCGCAGAAAAATGTAAATAGGAAGCGTACGAAGTGTGTATGGAACGTTCGTCCATATGTATGCTTTCGAGCTAAAGTTCTAAGCCCACGGCATCATCAAAATTTTAGTTTTTTTTCTCTAGCCCAGCCGTGCAACCTCGAGTTGTATCGATAATTGCATTGGTCGAACAGGCGTAAGCTTGTTCAATTTATGTCAGCCGACATGATCAAGCTGTGAAGAGAAAGTTTTTTTTTAAAGGCACCATTGGTCTCCAAATTCGCCTGAGTACAGGGACATGCCTCTGGAGAAGTTCATGAGAACTTCTGATAACTTCATGTTTACACCTAAGCTGTCCGGCATGCAGACGAGATTGGACACGAAGACATTATTCCAGCAAACAAGGTCCATCTCCAATGAATACTGAAACCATGAATTCACTTTGGCGATCTTCTTTACTCAGAACGCTGAATTTCTTTCAGCTTAAGAAAGAGATAACGACATTCTTTAATGGATGCTGGAGACGTTTGCCTGGTCGTACGCCTTGCGTATAGTACTACACCAGATGTTAGATGTAATACTTGAAATTACCCATTCATAAATATTTCGCACTACACAAGCACACACAACCGCAAGCAACTAGAATGATCGATGCCAGTGTCCCAGTGGAAGACAAAGAGATTCTTTGTTTACAGCACTGCTGTAATATCTAAGTACATGGTACAGCTCAACGTGCACATTTTTATTCATTTAACAGTTTTGGTTGGCGCTTGGATTCGCTATACAATAGTAGTGCCCCGAAATAATACTATGTCATTGCCATGGTGCGTATCCGGAATCAACTTGTGGCATTCTCGTTAGCATCAGTCTTTCCGTATTTTCTCGCGGAATCATCGTTTAAGGGCCGAGTGCACGGCCCGGTTCCCGTTTATCGATTCGTTGGTAGACATAATCGGCGTGAACGTCTTACGTCGTTGCGTAAGAGTTGCGAAACTTTTAGGTGGCAGCGTATTGCTCTTTTTCTTGCCCCCGTACTACTCTGTATCGAGAATGCATTTCGATAAGTCACTATCTATTCTTGAGCTTTGCTCCTTAACCTCGTCCGATTATGTAGCCCGCACGTTTCCCGATATTTACTTTTCGGGCGATGTCTTTTCTGAAGCCAAATAGACGGAAGACATGGCAACGCTTGTATTTGAAAACTTTAAGCAACACTAGCTCTGTTCAAGTATAAACGAGATAAGGAATATGCGACAAGCACCCTACTACAAACTCTTATACACATTGTTTCACTTTGTAAGAGGATTCACACGCGTACAGGAACAGGAATCCTGCGAGGATTTGGTGTCAATCCTCCGGCTAGCGCCCGGCTTACTACGTAACAACTAAAAACAAGACCCAAGCGTTGAGAGGGCCAGAGACGATAAAGTCAAGCCGCGCGCCAACTTTGGGTTACTGAACTCTCTCGAGTTCCCTGCACAGGGGTGGGGTTCGTTGAAGGCTCGAGCGCGGGGCCTTTCGGCTGCGCTATCTTGCACCGTCTTGAGGAAGCGGCAAAAGAAAAAAAAAAAAAAAAGAATGGCACTGTTACGTCGATGCCACTGACCAACGAGGAGGGACTTCCCGCGGCCACGTGACCGCCGAACTGGCCAATGGCGGCCTTCGCGCGTACCGAGACCGTCTCTCTCGGCGCGTTTTAAAAGCCGCCGGCTCGACGACTGCGGCGGCCGTGATTGAATCGAGAGCATCCTTGTTTGGACATGCCCGAGTAAGCCGCGTTGCGCAAGCCAGCAGCTCCGTCGACGACTCCGACTACACGGGAGCCGACGCGAGCGCCGTCTTCGCGCCTAGCGGCCGCACGAGTCGACACCCCCCCCTCTCGGAGAGGGTCCTGCGGAGTGTGATAGCGGCAAGGGATAAGTGGCTGCGAGCCGGCTGCGTGTGGCTCAGTGGACCTTTGAAGCACCATGCTGATCAGGCTCCTCGCACTGTCCTGCTGGGCAGTGGCTACCTGCTACGCAGGTGAGTACCCAGATGCACCGGCGATGGTTCTTGTTCTCTAAGCTCGACGGATATCCTGAGGCGTGGACGACCAGGAAAGCGGTCATTAAGCAATTAAGAAGCATATTTTAGGAAACATTTACGGCCCTTCTCGTGGTCGAGGTTCCAGGCAGATTCGTGATCAGCTCCTGTGGCTTAGAAGACTAGTGACACGGCTAATCAGTACTGCGGAATGGCAAAACGCCGCCCCGGAAAGGCGGTGGTTGGTCGTGGATTCGATTCCCGAGCCAGGATGAATTTGTCTTCGACTGCGCAGCTTTCTTTCTGAGAAACTCTCCCTTTATAGTTTCGTGCTGCTCTCGAGTAGATTACATTTTTTTTTCACGAGGACACTTGGCAGTGCTGTCTAAATTGCAGCAGAATTGATATGAGGCGTTGGTGAACGAAAGATTCCGACTCGAGTCACGGACAAAAAGAATTAGTACAACGGGTTCAACGTAGAATTTCGTTAATTTCTGGGATTCTCGTTCGGAGAGTGCTTTTACTCTGGAAGCGAGGCCAACGTGGTCAGAGTGTGTCTGGCCCAGAATATGCTCCGATGTCATAAAAAGAATGGTTCAAAACGATGCACCCTTTCCATAGTTTCTTTTTAGATTCCCGAGTGACTTTGATATGTGATTTCAGGAGGCACTGAGTCGCACTTCTCAGTGCGGTTGGAAAGGGAAGAAAAAACGTAGGCTAACAAAAGAAGATTACAGACCTGCGCCTACATAGCACTTCAGCCAACTGTCCGATGTACGGCTATATGAATGTGGCAAGCGCTATAGCATTTATTTTGCAGAAAGCGCCAAAATGCAGGAGATATAACTGATTTTCTGTGACTCGAAGCTGTACCATCCCACCTGAAACAAACCATGTGAGAACGTGTCCCTGCCTCAAGCTGCCTCAAGTTGCCTGCTAACTGTCGATGTATTTGGGGAAAAAAAAATTGAACCATTATCACCCTTGTTCATGGTCTTCATGGACAACTACTGGGGCACCACGGAATAGGGTAAGCGGTCGAGAAGAGTTGCTTGCAACTTCGTACAGAGTGAAGGTTATAGATATTTTAGGATTACAAGGACATCGACAATGCTGATAACACCAAAAAGAGGCTACGAAGACTGCACCAAGTATACTGTTTCGAGTTTCAAATACTTATCAAAACTTGTGATAGTATGGCTGAGTGTACCTGTGGACCAAAAGCCTTTCTTGAAGTTCCACGCTCATTCCGTTCCTTTGATTCACTATTTAAGGTTGTATAGTTCTGAAGCACGCCTGTATTAGATTGGCACTGTTAAGGATCAACGAAAAACTCAGTTATTACACTGTGTTGTCTTTGTGCTCACACTTCGCAGTAAGTTCTCTATTTGCTCAATTCAGTAGCAATCATAGTAGCGCAGTGGTCGAAGAGATAATGGTAAAAAAAAAAAGAAATCATTGCTCATGTTTAAGACGAACTTCGCTCCGCTCATTCACTTGCACGCTAGCTGACATGTGCAGCGAATGAAATGAGATAAGCTGAATCGCCATTAAATTTTATGTGAGCATCAGAGCTCTCACGCTTCATAAGCAAGGGCATAACGTTGAACAGGTGTAAAACAGCCAGTAGCTATTCGTAACACCATTTCCCTGATAAGCCTACTTCACACTTCAGGCTGTGCAGCTTACGAGCACGCTTTTAGGTGTACCACTATGCGAGAGCACTGTTCTGACTTAACTGAGGTGGTGTTTTCGAAAGAGAGAAGCTCCTTTGGGTTTTCATATCTTTATACCACACTTCACATTCTCTCACTATTTTCAAGGTTGGGTGTAGAAGATGTTAGTACATGAAAAAAGCAATGTCAGCTTCTTGAGCCGACGAGAAGACACACACACACACACATGCACACGCACACACACACACACACACACACACACACACACACACCACACACACACACACACACACACACACACACACACACCACACACACACACACACACACACACACACCACACACAACACACACACACACACACACACACACACACACACACACACGCACGCACGCGCGCGCGCGCGCGCAATCTCAAGTTCAACACAAAGAATACGGCGCCAGCTTACCTGCTATGACGTCTACGTAAAAACAGTCCCGTCGCGGTGCCAGACCATTTGACCTAAGCATCAGCTTTCAAGCCGTAGAACAAACGCAGAATAAAGAAGAAGAAAAAGAAAGAACCCTTCCAGATTTATGCAAACATGATTAGATTATGCATTAAAAGCATTGGAGCTGTGTATGGGAGTTCTCACGTGTTTCGGAAGTCATAGATGTCTGTTTTGCCACTGCCCGACAATCTACCTAAGTGTTAGCAAACGCTTCACTACATGCGGTGCAATTAATTTGCTATATCCGAGGTTAGTACTTTTATACTCTTGGCTATGCGATACATGTTCCTGTATGCTTCGCCGGCTCTACAGCTCTGGCTTCGCTCTGTACATTAGGCATGTACCTCCTCTGTGTACTGACCACGTCGCTATACACGTCGCTGCCACATGAAAGCCGTTGTATAACTCCCCCACACAACTCCATTATAAAAGGAGTCAAAACGACGGCTGACTCCGTTCGGAAAAGGAAGGAGTCAAACCGTTGGCGGACTCCTTTGCACAGCAATATGGCCCTGGAATGGAATCTGCAGCTTGCGTCAGTCAATTCACGAGCGTGATCGTTCGGTGAACACGAAACTACACGCCGTGCATTCCTCTGCGTCGGAGAGCATCTTATGCTAAGTATTCAGCACAGTATCGAGCGTAGCCCACTGTTGCCACAGCTACTGAGTTTTTTTTCTTCAAAGATTCGGGGATATAGCTTCGGAATTTACAGATTTTTGGCATCTTCCAGAAAAATAATAACGAATTTTACACCTTTTTCTGTAGATAACTACTAAAACGTGATCGACTTTTACTGGGCACGAGCAACGAAAGATGTGTGTTTTTTTGTATTTTTGGACTAGAGTGTAGTCCCAGACACACTTTACACTTCAGGCTTCAGGTACCAACTGTCATCTGAGGCCCTTCCAAAACTGATTTGAAGGTTCGAACAAGATGTCTTTTTATTGGTTATGCTGTTCAAGATTCCCTGTGTTGCATGTGGTTTCTCAATGCGCGTTACTGCTTCGCAGACGACACATTGTGGAACGAACAATAAGCACTGCATCTGTGACGGCAATAACTTCGTTTAAGATACCTCATTCGCCAGCATAAAGTGGCTTGATTTGTACTGAATGCTGAATGAAGCGAAAGTTTACTACTACTACTACTACTACTACTACTACTACTACTACTACTACTACTACTACTACTACTACTACTACTACTACTACCCGTAGCGACACTGGCGTACCCTCGAAGCCCGCATCAGATCTCATAAATTCTACCTTGTAACAAAGGGAGTCATTGCAACACCTTTTGAGAGAGTAAGACCACGTTCAACTCCATATTCTAGAGTTCCAGCACTCCGCATTGGAGAACGTTCAATCCGATTGGGTACAAAGGGAGTGAACTAGCTCCGACGAGGAGCATAAATACTCCCAACTTTCCTAAGGGTGTTCTCGTGGAATGAATGGTTACTCCCGCGGGTAGTTCTAAGCTAAAAGCACTCCCTTTGTTCACAGAGTGTAGTATTTCTGCGCCAGATCATAGCTTTTAATCATTTGATTGATTACTTCATGGAATAGAACACACACGCTTATCTTCATCGCAAGGATAAATATGTAACCTTCCAAAGGCGGTGTTAAAACGTCCCAAAGCGACTGTAGTGGAGGACTCCGGACGTTTTTCTTGTTTTTTCTTCCTTTATTTCACAACTTGAAGGGGGTAGGGGAGGGGGGGGGGAGTTCTCTAATGTGCACAGTAAGATTGGCGCAAAATATTCTGGCAATGTGCCCCCATTGGAATGCAGCCAGAGTGGCGGGGAATCGAACCCGAAACCTAGTGCACATCACTATATAACTCCATTCTCACTGAGAGCGCCGTGCACTGTGGCGGGCTCACAGCACTGTAGTGAAATGGGGGATTAAGATATTTGTGACCTCATTTCTGTGATAAGCAGGCACTGCATGCAAGCTCGGCCACTTCCAGGCGCCCCTCCCTCTCCTAACTTGCACGTGTATATACGGTTCACGCGCACGAGGGAACGTCGTTCTTACCCACTTAACTCTGAACTGTTGTCGTCTATCGAGACGCGACGCTTTGGCAGCCACTATACCAGCTCTCGACGCTCTATAGCGATGCCGACCGGCTCTTATTGCGGGAGCGTGGCTAGGCCAGCCGGCCGGCGACCGTTTGATGGAGATAAGGGGTCTCGACGATTGTCGCGGGGCCCGTCCACTTGTCTCTTGCCGACGTTAGCGTCGCGGTGCGCGGCTCGTGTGAAGGAATCGGCTCTTCGTTGACGGCGGTTGACAACGACGACGAAAAAAAAAAAAGAACGAAAAAGCTCTTCGATTGGTTTTGTCGCGTGCCCTTATCGGCGGCACTCGCGCGCTAGGAGACGGTGTTTGCGTCCTACCGCCGGGCTTCCTGCCTACTCGAGCAGATCATCGTATGGAAATGATGCCGCGTCATGTAAATGTCCACGCCTGCGCGGGCCTTGCGGCCCGTTAGGCGTCTGTGTGCTGCCAACATCTCCGCACACTTCCACTCGTCGTCGCCTAACGGGAATGTGTGTGTGTGTGTGTGTGTGTGTGTGTGTGTGTGTGTGTGTGTGTGTGTGTGTGTGTGTGTGTGTGTGTGTGTGTGTGTGTGTGTGTGTGTGTGTGTGTGTGTGTGTGTGTGTGTGCGTGTTTAATGGGCGTAGGGTGTTGACGCGAAGTGAGACACCCGCTGCGAAAGACGCGCGAACGAAACTTTAGTGCAAACGACACTTTGATGCAAAGAACGCGTGTAAGGGTGATACAGGGATACGTACGCGCTGCGGGCTGAACGCAGTAGCTTTTGTACAGACGTGCACTTTCACGTAATGCGACCACCTCTCTCTTAAGTGAACCCCACAAAGTGGATACGCCATTCCACATGAAAGAAAACTGGAGCTTGTTGACTTTTATTTCTCGTCATAGAAAGCACATTCGTATATACAAAAAAAAAAAAAAAAAAAGAAGCAGCGGTAACAACTGTGTACTTAAATTTTGGTAATCGTTAAAGAACCGCACCGGTCCAAACTAATCCGCAGTCATCCGCTAAACGATGTCACTCACAGCATATGTATCGATTCGGCATACTAAGTAAACTTAAGTCAGTCGAGCAGCGTTTAATGTATGAAGGTTCCTGCGTAATATATGACGCGATGAATAACCGTGCATTAATGAGCAAATGCGAGGACGGTACGGAGTGAGTGAAGGAAAAGAAAAGCTATGCCAGGAACGCCAGTGAGAACACAGCAAGTAATACTATAAAAGTCCATTCCGATTCTTGACAGTGAAGAAATGTGCATGGCTGCGCCTAACTGCATGCAGGAAAGTAAGAGAGTCACCAGTCACGAGTCGGTGACTGCGCCAAGCGGTTTCATTGCGATGTACCTAGCCCGCTCATTCAGCTGAGTAAGTGTTTACAGCAATGCTCAACTTTGGTCTTCACTTGAACTCTATTGCGCATTGTTCACACTCTGCGCCCCCTGCAGGCTGGCAGTTTTATGGTTTTATCCTAAGCGTTAGTTTCGTTTCGGAGTCATTGAGCGTGATTTTACAGGGAGTCGTGATGCTACAAGCAGTCCTTGACGTTACAAGTAACACCGATATTACTAGCGGCCGTGATGCTACAAAGAACTGCGATGTTACAGGGGCACCACGATACCTGGCTCACAACTACTTAGCGCTGTAAAACGACAGAGAGAAATAGTTTTGACGATTTCAGTGCGTATGCGTTACAAGATTCAGGCGTGATGGTCGTTCCGCGGAAAACGTCAATAATCACAGCCTCTGTTCAGAGCTCGTGTGATTCGCTTCGGTACGGAAAAACCCGCATCTACATTTGCTTTGTCTCTCAAAGACGCGGCGCAGCATTGGCGCGTAACGCGAGCCGATTGTTACGAACGCGCAGTATAGCGCAAGTCATTCTCCTGCGTCGGCGCCGCTTGTTAATAGAGAACAGCCGCGCAGCCGAGTTTAGGAACCACAGGCGAGCTCTACGGGGCCAGTGAATCGCGTGCGAGGTTAAGTTATGCCGCGTGCTATAGGTTAAGCCTCGGCGTTGTTATGCAAACAATCAGGGATGTAGCGGCGGGGATTCCGTTCTAATTCGAATCTCCTGTATTTCCTCGATGTTTGGCCTTGAGCGCATGTTTGATAAGTCATGTTTATTATTATTATTTTTAAAAGAAACACGAAGGAGAAAAATCAGATCGAGCTGTGTTAGGAAGGTGATGTTCTTTACTAATGATAATTAAAAAAGCCGTTTTACCGTGACAGGAGGCTTCATAAGCCAGAAAAGGCGCAATGCGAAAGAACAGTGGCGACGCCACCTTGAAGTTGGCGCACTAGAACGCCGTGACGTCATCAAATTTTAAGCGGTCTTGTCGGATCTAGTTAATTGTTGTTTTTATGAAAAAAAAAACGACTACATATTGCATTCTAAAGAAGCCACAAGATCCCAAATAAGTGAGAATCCTTTGAAATTAGCGATGTCACACTGGGCCTCTTCGATTATCCGTTCCTGACAGTCTCGGACTGCCCGAGACGGTGCTTTCAGCCAATGAGCGTTGCGTAGGCAGTCGTTCGGGCAGTCCTGGACTGTCAGAGACGGATAATCGAAGAGGCCCAATTACACCACGGTGCATTGGTTTTGGCGCGAAATTCAAGAAATGAAATTTTGGGCTCCGTTTCTTTTGTCTAGTAATCAGCCTGCTACTGCGAAACAAACGAAAGTAGAGTTTTGAAAGAATGCTGTATCGGACTGCACTTATTCAGTGTCTGTGTTTAACGCCCATTTAAAGCAGGGTTCGTTGCATCTCCGGAAACAAACTGTCAGGAAATGAAGCTCCGATAAACAAAACAAACGTCTCGTTCAGCTTTTGTCGGTGAGCGAAGCATTGCGAGATGAATTGTTATGACGCGCTCCTGCTGTAAACGACGCGACGGCGGTGGTTGATTATCGAGCGGCAAGGAGTTAGTTATAAGGCGATGACAGCATTTAACTACGTCAACGTACGTTAGCGACGATCTGTGAATCAGTTGCTATTACGACTTTCGCTTTCGGGAGAGGAGGTGATTTTCTCTCGCATCAGGAACAGACACGGAGAATACCAAATTACTTGTTCCGCCAGCATCTCAAGGAAAAAGAACAAGAAACAAAAAAACAAAGGAGGAATTTATTAATGCCTTTGCCGAAACACCCCGTGGTCTTCGTGTCTGGAAGGTGGCACTTGTGTTTGTCTCAAACGAAGAAACAGAAAGAAATGATGACGTATACTAGTCATATTGGTAATGCAATTTCGCGCTACGGATTTCAATATACACTAGTTGAAAAAAGTTACTTTATGCACATTGTATGACAGACTAGCTCATGTTTCCGTGCGAGTCTATTAGAAAGACGGTAAATGAAAAAAATATAGAAAGAAAGAGATCAGAATGGAAACAAACTGGTCATCAATGGGTTACTAGCTACTTTCGTTTCCGTCGGTTAGAGTCGATAGCCCCATCGAAAAAAGAAATATGATACTCTCATATCCAATAATTCCATATGATACATAAGGGATTCTATATGAAAACCCATATGTTGCAATATATCATTTGGTATGATTGAATATGGGAGTTATGAGGGGCACGTGTAATTTTTCGACAAGGAGGTTACGTCATAGGCATGTGGGCGGTGCCTGCATCCGATGACCCCCGCAAAAAAATAGGTCGGGGTCTCCGGCCGGATGTTATTGGCGGATTTCGCGACTCTCACGACTGAAACGCACTCGTTCTTACTGCGCCCTTTTTTTCGTCACTCCGTCTCGACGCGCTGTCATCATCACGATGAGCTGTTACGTCATCATGCCTCTTTTTCTCACTTTTTACTCTTCGCTAGGACTGTTATCTTATCATTATTTTTTCTTTCCTTTCGGAGAGTTGGTACGTATATTTTATCGTATCTTTTTTTTTTAAGTTTTCCTTTCGGAATGTTGGTAGATAGGTTGGTATAGGGATAGCGAGAGACACGTGCGAAACATGCCAGCCGATTGGAGTCCTCTCGAATCCACGCAGCGCCTTGGCGCACGCATTGCCTGACGCTCGTCGCGGCCGAGGGCATTTGACTTTGAGATTGGCGCGCATCGTCGACGACCTTGCCAGCGGGAGCGGCGCGAGCGAGATATTGATACACCGATCGCCGCCCCACGACGGGCGTTAATAGACGTCCGTGCGCTTCAAGGTTGTGTGCGCCTCACCCTCGCGTGTGGCCTTCTGGGAAGAAGCCGAAACCAGGGCCTCAATGGGTGCGCTCGGGTTGAACGGTCCCGTCGGTTCGACGGGACGGCGGACATGACTCGCTGAACGTCGATGAAAACACGGGACAAACAGGCAGTTTATAGGACGGCGACACACAGGGATGTTGACGTTCGAGGAGGAGAGAGTAACGCGTGCGGCGAAAGTGGTTCTCAATTGCGGTCAGACAGCCGTGTCACTGCCATAAAGTGACTGCGGCCTTGTCATCTCACTGGACGGAAACGGGTTGCCTCAAGAGATAGAGAGAGAGAGAGAGAGAACAAGGAGAGGAAAGGCAGGGAGGTCAACCAGACGAGCGTCCGGTTTGCTACTCTGCACTTGGGGTAAGGAAAATGGGGAATAGAAAGAGGAAAAGAGGGAGAGAGTGAGTACTGAGTGCACGTGGGATGATGCACAGGGACACTATAAGCGCTGTTTCCTTTGAACTGTGCATTTTTTTCTCAGAAAGGAGCCTGGGCCGGAAAGAGCTACGAAATTAGTCAATAACTGGCAGGAATAGATAGATAGTTGGATAGATAGATAGTTGGATAGATAGATAGATAGATAGATAGATAGATAGATAGATAGATAGATAGATAGATAGATAGATAGATAGATAGATAGATAGATAGATAGATAGATAGATAGATGTATCTGACCTGCTACTCCGCAACTGGAACAAAGGGTTAGGAAAATGCAAGGATAGGAAGCGGGGAAAGTGAGGTGATGATGCAATACTATACGGCGAGTGCTAGGGATGGGAACAATGTTCGGTGCGCACACCGTGTACAGTTCTAATAGATGAGTGAGCGGGAAGTGAAAGCGTTGCACAATAGGCTACGAGCGTATTGTGCAATCAGTATTGCGCGACTGCTTGCACAATGCCGAGGAGAAGCGACGAATCTGATAAGGGAATGTGCGAACCTCCGGGCATGCGGAAATGCAGGATACCCCGAGACCTCATTGTACCACATTTATTACCCGACTGTGGAATCTGGTGTATCACGTTTCTAAAAATGCTGTTTAGGTAAAAGACTATCATATAATTCCTCGAATATTATTCATGTAAAATATTACGCTACAGAATGTGTTCACGCGATGTGCTCACAACACAGCTGAACAACATAACACGCCTTCGTAGCGTTATCCCTGTAATGCTCAACGTGTCATTCATGTTACGCCGAGTTTGACATCTGAAAATTCGAACTCTAGTGATAACTCTCGACTACGGCGCGTGCCGACTACAGGGTATAGGCCAAATTTCGTCCTGTAGGAGTACACAAAACCAACAGGTATTAACTGACTACTTCTAAATTGCAGAATAAGTGCACCTGTGAAGCAAGAGGAATGGTTAACTGAGAAGTCGGAATAACTCAACCTAAGCTACAAGAGAGAGAGAGAGAGAGAGAGAGAAATAGAAGAGAGGAAAGGCAGGGAGGTTAACCCGACGCACGTCCGGTTTGCTACCCTGCACTGGGGAAAGGGGGTATAGGGATGAAAAGAGAGAGAAAGAAATAGAGAGAGCACAGTTTCGCGCTAACCTAAGCTACAAAAGAGACATTAAAGAATGGGAGAAAAAAATATCTGCGTTAAAGAGTTCGCACTAGACAGAATTTGAAATGAATGGGGAAAAAATGCTTACACGGTAACCGTCCAGTTTCACGCAGCAGATGAAAAAATATCACATGTGAAATGCCTGTGGCTTAAGCTTAATCTCACTTAAGCTTAGTTGTCACTGTTGTTGTTGACATCTTATAGGAATGGCGCGTTTCTATAACGAGTTATTGGCCAAGAATCGCCCGAACTTCTTATGCGCAGCACAGTTCTTAACTACCGGCACCTTTTTCTCTTGCCTCGCTGAGCAAAGGTATCGCTTTCTCAAATTTTTTTCTTACATTTGCGATGCACAAAATGCCGCATTTACGTCTGCCTAGCTTGCAATAGCAACGCGTTCACAGTGCAAGCTCGCTGCTTGGTATTGTTCGCGGCAGTAGCTTAGGGTGTGATCGTGCAGAACGTGTCGTCATCATTACGTCATTTCAGGGTTCATTGCGGCAGCGGCAAGCACGTTTTAAACGTGTGGATGCTGTTCAATTGCAATGTGAACGCGGCTGGCAGGCAATGCAAAAAAAAAAAAAATACGATGAATATGGCGACGGTAGTGGTGTTGGTGGTATTGCTAAAGGCTGGAATAACCTGGCAAACGGCGCCGGTAATAGGGTGTCCAAATACAGCGCGTCTAGCGACCGCTTCCTCGGAGTAACGGAAAAAGATCTCGGAGCCGATGCTTTTGCAAACTGTTTGCGCCGGCAATAAATAAGTTTGCGCCAGCAATGTCAGCAGAGTGTGCGACACCTCTTAGCGCACCTCTATATACGCTGTGCTTCCAATAAGACTAACTATTCTACGCGTGCTTGTGGAAACCCTATTCTTTCCATGTTGTCCAGAAGCCGCTTCTTTTAATCTCAAAAGTGCTGGAAGGATTGGCCGACAGATTGTTACATTTAACATTGAGGTATTGCCATAGATGGACAGTCAAACGTGGCACAACCAAGTCAGATATAAATAGCACACGATATACCTGCGTCGCATCAACGCTCTCAGTGTTCGTAAAGTCGACTGTCAAGGCTTTAATTCTCTATCAAACCCGAGAAAAGAAGCTTTGTCACCGTTACGTTACCAGGTGCGTTAGGGGTAACTGTTGGCAACTTGAATTTCGGGACTCCCAAGACAATCGGCCCACAACATTGCTCTAACAGAGCAAGAAAGTTATCGCCTATTTATTCGTTTCTCATGAAGGGCTCCAGCATGGTACATTAACATCACACTTGAGTGGGGAGGCGAGGCTTCAAAAAAGACACTGATAGATGGCATAGTTTCGGATTGACGACGACCATCGTCCCTGTTTTGAATGTTCAAGGTTCGGCCTGTATACCTAAATGGATAGATAGTTTATTTCCATTATTGTTGACGCCATAGACTTATTAACGCGTAGTAAGGCCGCGGATCAGGTCGCGGGTCAGGTGAAGCTAATAACGTCAGCCTACTTGGCGAATCCCCTCGGTGACGTAAGGCAGCTTCTTAGTGCATCTAGAGGGTGATGAATTTGGCGAAGAGCTTCGTTGTTGATAAGTCCTGACAGCACTCGCCTTAGTGATGTTGGTCTTTGTGTCCTAAACAGTGGGGACCGTCCAAAAGCGGACGCTTGCTGTTCGTGGTCACCCTTCTCGTGTGGGACCAAAGGAAAGTCAGACTTGGACTTTTTTTAGTATGCCGACCGGATATATTATCAGCGGCCTCTCAGAATCTCCTCGCTTGACACTCGCTCTCCTCTCGTCAGCATATACGCATATTTTTTTCTTCTACGAGCAAACTTAGCTCTCGCATCACGTTTCTCTCGAACAGATATCAGAGAAAAGCAAAAGCAGCCGGCAGAATCACGTGCAGCCAGCGTGAATAATTTCGAGTGCGCGCGCTTTCAATCTGAAGAGGGGACCACTCTTCCCTACTCTGCGGTCTTCCTTTTTTTATCTATCTCAAGTTCTCGCAGTTTCTCGTGACTTTCCTTCATCTATGTCTCTGTCTCTAGACCTTTTCCTCGCATTGCTATCTTTCTTTTTTTTTTTCATTTTTTCTTTCCTTTTTCCTGCATCTTTCTTCACCTCTCCAGAGAGCACGTCAGTGGAGTTCTTGCAGCAGTGAATGACGCGCGCGCATATGACAGCTGGCTGTGCAGATAATCGCTATCTCGTTGCGGTTCGCGTAGCGTGCTCGCCTCTCGTGTCGGCGGTGACGCGTCTCAAATGCCCGCATCCTACATAGCATGCCTACTTTAACGTCCACTTGACATTCTTGTCACCTTTCATCCAGCTGCGCTGCCCCCATCTCTCTCTCTCTCTTTCTTTTTTCGTTAATCTTCTACGCTTAATCTTTGTTTTTCTTGTCTCTTTTCTTTCCTCCGTGGTCACTCATCTCTTGACCCGTCTCCACATTTCTGCACCGCTCTCTCTCTTCTGGTTTCGGAGAGTTAAGAAACGCGGGGGTGCTTCTTCGAAAAGAACGCGTATCTCTGGGAAACCAGGAGGCTGTGCTTTCCGTCATCTCAAGTTTCGTGTTTTCTCAGACGCGCATGTGACGGGTGGGCTCGAGGTGAAAGTGAACGAACGCCTACAAACACACGCACACACGGTTTAGTTTGCACGCGCGCCTGCGTAAATCGTATGTAACGACAGCGAATTTTGCGTCATCCAAGATTCTTCCAACGGCTGCAAGCTTTAAAACCTCGTGGTTTATCTAGTCTCCGCAGCCTGACACAAAATTCCGGCCGCTTTTTCTCTTTTTTTTAACGTCGTAGTTTGCCCTTCGGCTTGCAAATATGTGTTGCACGTGACTGTGAAACCGTGTCTACTACGTAAAGTTCAAAACAGAGCGGAAATGTGGTCCATGAGTCAAGTTAGGCAAGTCTGGTGGCCGGTTCGAATGATGACCCACATTGTTCAGCTGACGTTGCTACCCGGGCTTTTCTATAATAGAAGCAGTGCAGGTGCAGCTAGGACAGATCGGCCAGTTCGACGAGGGGTCGTCGTTATAGAGTCGAACATGGATATATCGAATCTGAAGGGGATCACAAAAAAGTTCGATATATTGGTAATTCAATATATAAAACAAAAAAAGATTCATACAAAAATTTTCAAGGGGATTTTACTGCTGTTCGTTATACACAATAATTCGTTGTATGCGGGTTCGAGATGTCCGGCTTTCGACTCTATCTCCACTTTGCGCCGACGGACGGCGTGAAAGCCGCACTCGCGCCGAACTCTTCAGGAGCGATATCTCGTGTTAGCGTTGGTAAATGTAACGATTGTCACGGACACGCTGGTACACACGCGCAGACCCATTTTCACGCTCGATGTGCCGCGGGAAGAAATCGCCAACTCTCACAACAACGTTGCGATAGTCATCGATTGAGCGAGCGAACTGCCGAACTGGAATTGTCGTGTCAAGGCGTTGTGCAGCCGAGAACTGATGCAGGGGTTTAATCAGTTGCAAAGATCGGTGGAAAGGCGCAAGGCCTGGTGCGTACTCTTTTGGGAATGCTTGGGTGTTCGTCGCATACGAAAAAAAAAAAAACAAGCACCCTTCTGTCACTTATAGTGCTGACTGAAACCTGCGAACACTTCTAGCCACTCTCCTACGTCACTGCCCTTACTACTATAAGAAACGAGTTAGAACGCGTGTGCGTTTTCGTTTCTAGTCTAGCTGTAGCCGAGCAAGAGCAATGTGCTCAGGGGGCCAGGTCGGGAAGAATTAATGCTCCTGCAATGATGAATAGTGAGGCACTCGTAAGTAGCTTTTCTCGCGTGCTTTGATGTATTTGATTGTAGCAAAGCAAAGTTGCCATGGACATGGAAGCGTCACTCTCGCGATCATAGGCCTTAGCGAAGTCCGCTGCAGGACAATGACCCTTTGTAGTTCTCCGATAACTTCCGTTATTAGTCTGTCGAATCTGCCCAATTTTTACGAATTTCTCAGTATCATTCTAGCGCTACGCTCTTACTTTTGTCGGACACGAGACACCTCTTTTGCGTATTGCATTAGCTACTCAACTCCTAAACTTAATCTCGAATGAATTCCTATTTTGTCAAATTGTTCTCAAGTATAACCCAATCTATTCGCGATTGATTCGTAATGCACATTTCTTACTTTAAATCTGTTTTCTTTACGTCTACCTTCGTTCGTACCTGTCCTTAGCATGGTATCTGTTCTTTTTTTTTTTTTTTCAAGATTCAAGTTTCGTCGCACTCGCACTGAATGTTGAGACTTAAGAGGAGTTCACGAAAATGGGTGTAGGGGGGATTGGAGGGGTCTGGATAGTCTCTGACATGTTTCTCAATGGGTTTGCGTGATCATAGGAATAGGTGTTGTTTTCCGGGAAGCCCAGCAACACTTTTCAGTAATCAGAATGGCCATGCTTGTTACTCTGTCGCGGGTAATCACAGACCGCAAACAAATTTCTTGTCGTCTTGAGACCACGGAGCATGGAAATAAAATAGCCAGCCAGTCTTGGCCAGCCAACTCTCCGTGAATGTAGAGAATTCTCTACCAGCGTTCTGGTAGAGAATGTTTGGTTCCCGGTAGTTTTTAATCGAAGCGCACACTTGTTCGGCTGCACTGCCGTGACTCTGGCTGCAGAGTGGGAGCACGAAGACCACGTGACGATCACGTGTCGCGCAGACTCGTTTGGCTTCAATCGTTCTGTGCCAATGCTATACCTCCTAGCTTTTTTTTTCCTTCCTCCACGCTTGAAACCACGAACGGGTGCTCATCTTTTCGCTTGATTTCTCGCAGGGCCATTGCCTCAGGATGCCATCTCTAGGGATTGCAAATGTGAGTATTCCTTTACTGACTGTTACTGTACAATGTGCATTATACTAATTGTTACTGTACAATGTGCATTATACTAATTGTTACTTGTTTGGCCGGGGGGTATACACACATATACTGGAACATATACTGGTAACTGGAAGTTTAGATTTGGCCGAGAAGTGTTTAAAGGGATGCTTGGTTTTCTGGAATGACGGAATTGGGCATACGAGATGAACTGTAGCCCTTAAGCTGTTCTGAGAATTACACCTAAATATCCGGCTGTATCACCGTTTGATTGAATTGCTGCTGGGACGGATACAGCATATGTTACTATGAGGTTGGAATTGTGTTAATGATTTAATTAACGAGAATATTTCGAGGCCCAGCGGCGCCGCAATGCATCGTACCAGTTTACGCAATCAGGGCGCGTAAAAGAACCTGACATTTAAGATTATAAAACAGAGTAGCATAATACTGTTCTTGTGAGAAACTTAAAACCGAAGTTCACCGGTTACAAACACCTGATATAAGCAAAGCTCTTGGAAAACCCCACTTGCAAAACGCGTCGCAGTTGTCTCGAAAATCGACGTGCTAATTGCTCTTACAACTGAAGATCTGCGAATTGTTGCGTCAACATCTTTCTTTCTTTTTTAGAAATAAACAAAAGCGGGGACCGGAGGTGAAAATGCTGCTTTTCATTTTTTTTTTTGCCTTTTGTTGCCATAGCCGACGCGTACGCCCGTATGATTCACTAGACTGATTGGCCGGTGGAGACGGCCACATTTCGGGGGGCGACAGGCGCGTTTCGCAAGTGGCGTACCGTGAACGAACCTTGAAAGGGAAGTGTTGATTGCCAAACCAACTGTCGTAACCGGGTTCCATTTGCGTTTGTCCCGCAGCCCCGTCGCCCATGACGTCGCAACAGACGATACTGTACACGTACGTTGGTGAAAACCGCATCGAAAACCAGGACGCTCAGCATCACGTTCAAGTCAAGGCCAACGTCGAAGTCGGAGTGATCTCACCATGCATCTTTTCGTTCAAGGTATGTACGACGTCACCTTTGAAGCCCTTCTCCTGGTGTCGTCATAAACTATCGCCATAAATTCAAACGCAGACAAGTAGAAAATACTCATCGTGAAAAAAGGTAAGGCGTGCACAAGGGACACAAGAGAAGCGAACCAGACGACACAAACGTTTGTGTTGTCTGGTTCTCTTCTCTTGTGGCCGTGTCTGCACGCCCTTACCTTTTTTGCATTATGAATCCTTACCAACTAGCACAACTTTCTGTAGTGAAAAAAAAAAACAAACAAAAACAAAAAAAAAAAACTAAGGTGTATGGTTGCTTTTCCAGGTTAGAATGCATTTTTAATGATAGCCTAATTGTACGTCTGGTACTACGCTATGGTCAGAAACTGTGTGTGGTGTGATTTTACGTCGCGCTTTCATATAATAAAGCGTAACAGATGTTCTGACCATTTTCCCCCCTCGTTCTCGTTTGAATTTAGGCCGATGGTGCACGTAGGGCACAATGTAATGCGACATAATGCACAACGTAACGAGTCACGGCTTAGTAAGAGCGTCTTTCAAAAGAGGTGGTGCGCCCCAGCGGTGACAGAGAGCAGTGACACGTGTTGCATTTATTGCGAAGGTTCTGCGCGGAATGTCTAAAACAGAGCTATCGCCCACAAGGACAAAGAAAGACGTATTCTGAAGTAAAGTCAAAGAAACGATTAATATAAAGGATCGCTGAGTGTCGAGCACAAATAGTGGCACCACAAATACGGTTATAGTGTGGCTAGCCACGAATGCATCGCGCTCTGCAAACAACGGAAAACCACTCATGTGTGCCTCTGCAGCAATGCGTGAAAAACTATTCGGGAGCAATTTGCACGCTTAAAACGCAGAGATACTCTAGCAGGCAATTACTGAACCTTTCCGAACACGATCTGCTGCAAATAAAGAAATGTTAATTGTAGTGACTTGATTTAGATCATATACTTTTTTTTCAGCGTTGTGGAAGTCTGGTCACTACAGTTAACCTTTATCTTTTATTTTATATTTTATTTCTCTCTTTTATATTGTTTAAACGAAAAAAATGTCGCTAACTAACGTTCCGCAGCAAACACAGATACTGCAATTCGATTAATGAAACCTGGTAGAGCGTTTAAAGCAGACAGAGCCGACACTGTAATTTACAGTTTTATGTGGATTTTCTCCGTCCCTCTTGCGTGCAGATGGCCGACGTAGACCTGCAAGGGGTCAGCGTGGCCAACCGGTACGCCTTCAAGGAGGCCCTGGAGCGGCATCCGCTGACCATGTACATCGAAGATGGCATCGTTGGCGAGATTCGCCACGATCCGGAAGAGCTGCCGTGGGCGCTGAACGTCAAGCGGGCCATCATATCCATGATGCAGATACCACGCGTCGCGCTGGACGCCAACAGCATCATCTCCGAGGTACGGCGTATTCTTGCAAGTGGCTAAACTTGGGAGACACTTAAGCTTCGCCTTTAGACGTAGAACGCAATAGCGTTCAAAGGTCCCTGACTGCTTTTCACGCTTCCCGGCAATTGCAGCATATGCAACCGTAATCTTTACTGGGAAACGACTGCGGCGAACGCTATGCACGAAGGCGAGCTTTCTGGTTCTTTTTTTTTCTTTCTTCCGCACGGCCGGCGCCGCCGCTGCCGCAGATGCACGGAGGCGAGTGCCATCTGGTGGTGCTGCAAGGAACAGCGCCGCGCGCCGCGCTGTGATTTAAAATTTTCGATCACTGTCAATGCCGGATTTCTGCGTAACGGGAGCCCTTAAAGAAATTGCTTTAAACATGCGCATACGGTGTGCCAACATACTACGGTCGCCACCTGGCCCGATTTCAACCGGCGCAACCGTTTTTTTTTCGCTCACGGTGCTGGCTGCCGGTTCTGCCCCATGATTGCACGAGAATTTGATCATTCTCCTTGTATAGGACGGATTATAAGCTCCGTCGTAAGCGCTTCGTCGGGCGTTTGTACATAGCAGACCCCCAGATTGGCGCAAACAACGTAATTCCTAATCCCTTAAACTTCCTTGATTCTTTGAAGCATCATACGTGTTGTTGCCGACTATTCTTCCAGGTAGTGTTATGTTGATAGACTACTCATATACCTTACCAATAAACAACACAATAAAAATTTTAAGAGCGGGGGGTGGGGGGGGGATTGTAGCCAGATGGCAGGACGTCAGATATTTTTGTGATTTTCTCACTTACTCTGAATGACAAAATACTTGAAATCCGCACGTGGTTAGTAATGACATTTTTTTATTATCCATGCTAATTTTAGTTTCAAATATCGAGAAGCGTTGGAATTGTAACCTTTTATACCTATGTCTATTTGTATTTTGTTCAAGGAACGTTTCTCGGTAAGAGTAGGAGTCGAGAGGTATTTCTTCGTAGAAAAATGGGAGCAAGAAATGCTTTTTTGAGGGACGTTACCTACCATCCCTCCAAGTGTAGCAAACTTTTATACATCCTTTCAATCATTTTCAACCATGTGACGTTCGTGCTCGGCGTATCGCCACTTTGTCCTTTCTCGAAGTTTTTATTTTACTGTTTTTACATATATTATGTCTTAAAATCGTACTCCGCGTCACAGTATGCGTCTTCCGCTTAAGTTGGTTCGGTAATGCGTACGGAGTCACGAATCTGGGAGGCTCATAAGAATTGATTTGATGGGTGTTAAGCTTGTATTTATCTCGGTGTCTTTACTTTATCCTGATTCAGTCTTCGTGACATCCATCGCTGGCACCACCATTGCGCTTACCGTCAGTGATCATGTTTGCCTGGCAGAAAATGTCGCCAGAAAAGAAGCTTCAATTTTTTTCCCCCACTCAAAATTGTATCCTATAGGTGCACAGCCCGTGAGCTGTCGTGTCGTAGTCATCGCCGTTGTCGTAGCCATCGTA
This sequence comes from Dermacentor silvarum, assembly GCF_013339745.2. Taxonomy (NCBI): domain Eukaryota; kingdom Metazoa; phylum Arthropoda; class Arachnida; order Ixodida; family Ixodidae; genus Dermacentor; species Dermacentor silvarum. Next base: position 82,520,203 of record NC_051164.1, read on the forward strand.
GGGCGAACAAGCACCGTTTCTAATTCGGGTGGTGATGTCGCAAACTACGTGTCAGGAGAAAAGAATCCCGCGCGTCTCTAGTTTTTTTTTTTTTTTTTTTTGGCTTTGTAGAGTGCTTCAAAGAGTCGAGAACAGCTCCGAGTCGTAACCCGTTGGTGGATACCGTATTCCGGGAACCCGTTTGTGGTTACGGTATTCCGGTTATACGCCGGTGTCGGTCTTTGGGCCCAAGTTTACGTCACGTTTCTCCGCGCATGCGCAGACTGACGTTTTTGGAACGTGCGAGACCCGCTACACGCCAGGCAACGTTGGCCGCACCGGTGGAACCGTGACCAAGTCCAAGAACCTGGCCACGTGCTTCGGTCGCTTCGGCAGCTCCTTGCCGATCATCTACACGCCTTACGAGTCCAAGGCATCGGTGAGTTTCAACGCGCATTTTCACACCTTCCCTCTGTTCGCTAGTGCGCCCTCTTAACAGGATACCAACTGAGAGAAGAGCATCTCTGTGTAGTTATTAGAGTTGGCTATGCTAAATGGGCAAACTGCTCTTGTTTCTTATAATAACTCGGAGGATAACTCAGGAGCGTCTGATAGCTGTAACGTCGTCTCGCCGAAGTGCCGATGACGGCGCGAACGCTCCTCCATATAGCAGTCATTATTGGGCCGGTCCTGCATAGTGATAGCACTTCAGAGAAATTTCAATGTAGGATCAATACGCGTGCCTGTTTTTAACGCGCAAGCACTATACTAGGGCTATTTCCCTCGCGAGTCTGTCTAACAAGTGACACGATGCGCTCCATAGGTATGCATGTCAGCCTATGAAGATATATATATATATATATATATACACTGTTACGGGAAGGAAGAAGCGTACTGGTATTTACAGATGGGTTGTAATGGCTGCGTAGAGAAGCGAAACCCAGAATCTTCTTTGTCGTCTCGCAGGGCACCAACCATGTCCTCTTCTTCCCACAGTACATATTGTGACATTATATATATATATATATATATATATATATATATATATATATATATATATATCAGTGAAGCGTGGAATCACGGGATCCGGCAGAGAAATAGTTCAAAGAATAGAAGCACGTAGGATAAAATAAAACTACTGGCGTACCGGCCGCTTGACAGGCCTGCGTCGGATGAAGGCTCCGAAGAAGGCCGGTCCCGCGGCTGAAACGTCAGTAAAGCCCCGTTATTTTTTGTCCTACGTGCTCCTAACACCCAGCCGGGAACCTCAGCCTTCCTCAAATTTATGTGACGGGTTTTCATGACGTCACGGATCTTGGGAGTATCCGCTTGGCAGGAGGACATTGGAATTTAAACATACAGTGCTTCAGCCCAGTAATGTTCTAAATTTTCGAACAGAAGGCGCGGGAAGTATAGCGCCCTTCGAGACCAAACAACTGACACTGCACGATAAACTGGTAACGGAGCGATCAAAGTAAAGCGCTGCCTACATAAGCGATCTCGGAAAGCTTCCACACTCGCTCTGCGTGTGATGTTTAGTTTCGTCTCAATATCTATTTATTGTTGTGGACAGTAATAAAACATAGAAGTGAGAATAAGACACTTCGAGTTTGCATATTATCTTTTAATCTAACTCGCAAAATATAACGTCGCTATAGGTTTGAAGCTATATCATTCAAAGAATTAGGAGGTTCGCCCGAAGGGCAAAGCATGGACAGCGATAGCACTGAGGTTCGTGCTTAAACTCATCGGGCGGTGTTCTATTACTATATGCCTAACTAGTACTCACGCGGTCTTGGCTAGTTTCAGCAATACTCGGAGAGGCAGACCGCCGAACATCAGCACCACTGTGTACAAAATTGGGAAGGTGCCAAAAAAAAAAAAGAAAAAACCGCGTAGCCTTGCACTCGGCCGCGCAAGGTTTGAAACAGCAAAGATGGGCGATCGTATCTCAGCATTTTCCGGAAGTGCGCGCGTACTTTTCATATTATTATTCATGATGATGATAATGTATTTTCGGGCGTCTCGGACTTACGGCGGTCACTGCGCGTTACTTAGTGCAGCTTGCAATAGCGACACCGCGTTCCACCGCGTTGCAATGCCGACAACGCGTTCCAGCAGACCCGCTCCGTGAATGCCTCTCTCTCTCTCTCGCTCTCATTTTCTTCATCTCTCTCCCGAGCATAGCGCGCAAAACCTCTTCTTCACTTCGCAGAGCATTGGCACAAGCGCTTGCGAACGCGCCAGCTGTGGACGAAGACGACGACGCTCGAACGCAATCGTATGGTTAGCAAATTCAAAAAGTAATGTCACAAAATCACGATTATATTATGATTAATATTATTATTCAAAATTTACGTCTATCCTTTACTGTATTTGATTTATTATTAAATTCATATTACTATTCCTATCTAGGCAAGGCTGACTAACGTTTCCCATCTTCAATTATTCATTTATTTTCCTTTCATTTGTATTGCTCATTGATTTCTAAACTAATTTATTTTAAATTTCGATCATAATACCACCAGGTTCGTGGCCTGTCCTCCACAGTGGGTTGTGCCATTGATTGAGGCATCATCATCATCCTGGTTCGCATAAATGCATGTTCTCCAAGCGTGGCTGTATAGCCTAGTGGTTACGACGCTCACCGTGGGTACGCGGGTTCGAATTCCGCCTCGGCAAGAAAGTTTACTTTCTTTGATTTCTTTCTTCATTGCTGATGATGATGGTTTCTTGACACGAACCAGCGTCGCTGTTAAAAGGAAATCGAAATCGTAATTTTAATGCGAATACGCCATATGCCCCATTGCGCGAAAATCCGTCTACGTATTCGGCGTTACCGAAAATGGTTACCAGAAATGACAGACAGCGCCAAGAGAAAAAACACGTCATAAAATGCTCGGATTGACGTCAAATTTCTCAGGGAGGTTCCTGTAAACAAAGTAAATCAATGGCTTTGAAAAAAAATTCTGGGTCAGGGTAGAAATCGAACTCGGGCTTCTGGGGTGCACGCTTCTCTACGGTTCTGGCTGACTAAAGCTGTGGGTAGTGCGTGCGTCATTGTACACGTCACGACGCAGCCATCGGGCTGACTAAAGGTGTGACCTATTGCGTACGTGATTCGGCACGTGACGGCGCAGCCAATGGGGAGGAGGTGGCGCCACGTCATGAGTGTATGAAATGAGTGCGTTCATGACGTTTCAAGGTCTATGAACAGATAATGCTTTCGCGTTGCTACACATAAGCAGTCTTAAGTGTCACTGCCGATTAAAAAAATATTATGTGGAGAGCCTCAGTGATTTGACGTGCTTTTTGATCCCTGTGAGTGATTATTGCGTGCTTCTTGTGCAGTGTAGTTGGTGATTATGAAGATGCATCCGAGTTAGGGACCAACGGTTGCCACCTCCTCTTGTCAGGATACGAGTCCATTCCGGCGGGATTCAATAGCTTTCGCCCGATAGGTTTCTATTTTTGCGAGTGTTAGTCCGGCTTCAGATGGTCAAGCGTTAGTTTAAAATATTGCCCCACTTTTTTTTTAAAATAGGGTCACTTATTCCCTTTGCACAATCGTCCTTATGAAGCTGGTAGTTTTTGTACCAGCGCAAAGCCGCTAGTTTGCGACAAATTAAGACTTCAGAATCTCTTGCTAGCGATATACTAGCGACCTGGCTAGCTAAGAGAAAGATAGATAGAGAGAAGAGAGAGAGAGAGAGAAGAAAACATGGAGAGGGCAAGTAGGGAGGTAGACCGGGCAAACGTCCGATTTGCTACCCTGTACTTGGAGTAGGGAAACACAAAGAGAGCAAAAAGAGAGTGATCACTTCACGCAAGAAATAAGATGAACAGCAGGTCTATAAATGGTCTATGGGGCCAGGCGCACTTCAAAAAGGGCCGGAACGCACGAATAGCCTTCTGCGCCTGCGACGGGTGTGGTCTAGGAATCTTTCGTTTGAGAAGGAAAGGAAAGAGTGGAGGAGGAAAGGCAGGGAGGTTAACCAGTTCAGCACAACCGGTTTGCTACCCTACACATGGGAGCGGTATGAGGGGGAATGAAAGATGGGGAGGAGAGAGAGAGCGCATAGCACAGCACACTCATCGTCAGTCACAGTCCGTCACTCTTGCGTGGTACGTGACGTCACTGTCACAGCCGTTTGTCCAAGCCCGTTTCTTTTAAAAACCAAGTAGTTTGCGAAAGTGTACTTAAATCCAGGCGGTTTGGTGCGGTCTGTAGAAACAGTATGCGCTGGACGCCATGTAGAGGCCAAGTGCACAATAGGTGTTCGATAGCTTCTTCAGATCCACAAGGGGCGCACGTTGGTGTATCGGTCATTCCAAAACGGTAAGAATAAGACATAGGCGGTACAGCACTGCTGCATCGCCGCGCGAGAGCCTAGTTGGTACTTGCAGCCTAGCTCTATAGCTAAAGAGAGAGGGAGCAAGGAGAGGAAAGGCAGGGAGTTCAACCAGACGAGCGTTCGGTTTGCTAACCTACACTGGGGGTAAGGGAAAGGGGAAATAGAAAGAGTGTGTAGCTAAACTGTTAATGAAGTTCATTCAGCAGGTCAACGGCTATGCAATATAAATTGCATAATGTAACGACGAAGATTGAACAGATAGGTGCGTCCCATTCGTTTCGGGCTCATCGAAGTGGGATCGGGGCGGCGGCCTAGGCTAAACGCTACGCACGCGCGTAGTTCGAACACGTGCCGTTTCAAAGCCGCTGCTCGAAAGAAAAAAAAAAAAAAATTAGCGTCGCTTGCATTGGTGGCGCAATGCTAAAGAGACAGTGGAGCTGATGGGCACCTAGCTAGTCCTGGCTTTTGGGCTAGGCTAAGCACTACGAAGTCATCCCTAGCACTTTCCGGAATGTATTGTGTTGATCGATTATCGATTAGCTAATGATTGGCTATCGATTGGCTATCGCAAGGTATTGGCCACGTATTTGGGCTAGGCTAAGCACCAGCAAGTCATCCCCAGCGTTTCCGGAATTTATTGATTATTGATCAATTATTGATTAGCCATTGATTGGCTATTGGTTGGCTATCGATGACTGACTAAGCTTAAATAGTCCCAACCATGCTTAGCTAGGCTTAGCCAGGTTCAGCTTCGCTAGTTCACAGGGGTATGTGCCATTGCGCTTGGGCCCTTTCTGCACTACCGCCGGGATCGGTCCGCATTTTCTGTTCGTGAATCACGGACTAACGGCCGGCACCGCTGTTAAAATCTGGAGGACGCTTAAGCTTCGCCTTTAAGAGTGGAAGGCGACAGCCTTCAAAGATGCCTGACTGCTTCTCACACTTCCCGGCAACTGCAGCTTATGTAACCGTAATATTCACCGGGAAACGCTGGCGGCGAACGCTGTGCACGAAGGCGAGCTTTCTGGTAGAAACGCGGCCTCACGCGTGGGCCGATCCCGGAGGTATCGCACAGCCGCGCCAAAACATGACATCATTTTCAGGTTTCCGTTATTGTTTCGCACTTTGTAACATTTCAGTCTGAGAAGATTCAACAGAAAAGGCATGCACGTGTCGGTGTTTTGTTTGATGACATTTTTTTTTTTTTGTGGGCATTCATTCTCAAGATTCCGAGGAGTAAATTTGCCAAGAATGTAAGACAAGGTACGAGCAACATTAGTGATAGAATGGTTTGGCGATATAGCCGGCGTATAGCGCATGTCATATAGCTAGGCGTGGCGCATACATATACCTAAATATATGCTGGAATTCTCGCTCACTGGACGCCGACGCCGGATCTTTTGCGACACGGGACCCTGAACGCTATGCGTACGTTTTCCGCGGCAGGCAGTGTTGACGAACCGGCGTACGATAGTTTTTGTGAGGAGTCGAGCTAAGTCGAGGAAAAACGCCCGCGTAGACAACGCGAGCAAAGTTCAAGAGAGCGCGGGTTCTACCCTTGTGGAGTGTTTTTGCTCCTTCCTTTCGAGAATGGTAACGCCTGTGCGCGGCACAGACATTGAACGACCTTGTCACGAGCGCCGCGAATCCGATAACGAAAGCTGGTCGCTTTTGCTTCGGCTGACAGTGGGCGCGAGCAATGCGATGACCTCGCGGCACCTCTCTTGCTCTGGCGCTTTGTGCCACGCTTATCGACGCGTGCTTTGGCAAGGAAAACGAGCGAAGATCGGCGCCGTTTGTTGAGCGATCTTTCGAAATTCGAGGAACCGTTTTTCGTGCAGTGGCGTTTATCCCGTTGCAGTGGGGAGTGTCTTGACTCGCCGAGTTGGCTCAGTGGCTATATATGCTCGTTTTTCCGGCAGCTGCTGCTATGTTCTAATTTAAGTTAATAAAAAAATAACGTCGTTGCCGAGGTGAGATTAAGGCTAGCGGAAGTCTACAACAGGAGTAGCTACCTGTCTGACATGAAGCGGACAGGTTTGCGGCCACCATGTTGGGCGATGACGTAATTTCCGCGGAACTGAAGTTTGCGGGAGTCTTCGAGACAAAACCGCTTCTGCGGTAAAAGGAAAAAGCACACACGCGTGGACGTTAAGAAATCTAAAAGTGGTCAAGAATAATGCACCGTCTTCAAATATCTCTCTTACGCTAGGTGTAGATTTGGGATCAAAAGTGATGTCAGTGAGCAACGGGCCGTGGCTTAGCTGTATACCACGTGGCACCTCTACTGCATATTTATGCTTACTTTGGGGATCTTTTACTGATTGTATTTCGCATTAACTGAGGTGTTTACAAGTGAAAAATAACAGAACTTGTGATATGTTTAGACGTTGGGCGGCTCACGCACGTCTGTTTCTCACATCGCGTTGACTCGCAAGTTACGTTGTTCTGCTGCTGATCGCAAGGTCGGTGCCTCGATTTCTTGCCGTGGTATGGCAGTCGTACTCCGATGGGGGCATAATGCACGAATGCCGATGCATTGACACTTTACTGCACATTCATCATCAACATCATCATAAGTCTATAATTGTGTCCACTGCATGACGAAAGCCTCTCTCTGCGATCTCTAATTACCCCTGTTTTGAGCTAGCTGATACCGGCTTGCGCCTGCAAATTTCCTAACTTCATCACCCCACCTAGTTTGCTGCCGCCCTCGACTGCGCTTCCCTTCTCTTGGTATCCATTCTGTAACTCTAATGGTCCGCCGGTTATCCATCCTACGCATTACGTGGCCTGCCCAGCTCCATTTGTTCTCTTAATGTCAATTAGAATATCGGCTATCCCCGTTTGATTTCTGATCCACACCGATATCTTCTTGTCTATTAGCGTTAGGCCTAACATTTTTCGTTCCATCGCTCTTTGTGCGGTCCTTAGCTTGTTCTCGAGCCTCTTTGTTAACCTCCAAATTAACCTCCAAGAATCCCTAACTGGTGAAAATAAAACCGAAGCGTTTCACTCGGTGTCCCACATAGGGAAGATGAAGCTTCCTGACAGTACAATCAATCAATCAATCAATCAATCAATCAATCAATCAATCAATCAATCAATCAATCAATCACTGGATCGGTCAGTTGTAGCTGAGGGATTGTAGCTCACGTAACACTACACCGCGACACTGTGGCTAAATTTTTCTCTGTCTCTAAACGCATATTTTATTTGTTATTACTACTGTCTGTCACTTTATGCTTTAGTTCTTCTCTCTATACCACTCTGGAGGACTGGCGCGTGTCTTATGCTGACTGACCATTACTTTAGCACTACCTCTTCTTAACATTCCTGAGTTACGAACTGTAAAGCTGGCTTTTCTGCACAAACGGGCTGTCTTGAGATGAAGCGTCTGGTAAAGAGTAGGCGCCATCGTTCTTTGCAGTGTGACATTCAACCTACAGAGCAGGGCTACGTCGCAGTTGAGCTGACAGGGACAAAAGTAGCGGTAAACATAACAGCCTAACCGTAGTCAACTTTGTGTGAAATATGATGACAAGTAAGCCGAGTGTTTAGAATGAAGGAATGTTATTGCGCGGATCATAATGTCTACCTCACAGCCGGCTTTTAAACGAGCTTTAGCGCACCTGTAAACCATGGCCGATGTTATAACTTGCTAAACCCCTCTACTAGTAAACACGACGCTTGCTCCAACTGGTCCCATGAAAGGTTCGCCTTAACTCCTTGTAACGAACACAAAGACAGCAGGACAGCCAAGTGTACTGCACAAACTAATCCATAAAACGTGTTCTACTCATGTGGCTGTGATTTAACCGTGTACATTTACCTCAGTACTCTACGCATGCGCAAACGTGGCATGGACACACTATGTAAGATAATCCACGTTCCACAACCGGTGTTTGTCTACGCAGCCGTTCCAGACGATACCGATGACGAACGGCAGCTTCATCTGCCAGCAAACCGTGGACGCCAACCGCTGGATCACCAAGGCCGAGTGCAAAGAGCAGGAGTTCCTTCACCTCGCCGCCAGGGGTCTCCGCGAACAAACCACGGTCACATCCACGGGCGTTCTGATCATGCAGCAGATCTTCCCGTCGGTTAAACCCGTGCCCGGTGCGAGACCATTCTCTGACTTTTTTTCTACGACGAGAGAGAGAGAGAGAGGAATAGAAGAGAGGAAAGGCATGGAGGTTAACTAGACGCACGTCCAGTTTGCTACCCTACACTGGGGGAAGGGAGTATTGGGATGAAAAGAGAGAGAGAGCGAGGAGATAGAAAACGAGTAGAATTGTCTAAGGCGTGTAGCCTGGTGTTTCGCGTCGTTGGTGTGACTGTTGTTGATTAACCGGAAGCTGAAGCAACTGGGAGACACGGGAGGAGACACAGCGTATAGGCCCCTCACAGAGCTGATTAGGAATACAGGTGGCATTGTAGAGATTGTTCTGAGAAAGAAATGGCGACTAGAAGCGTACGCTTAGAAGTTTCGAGAAGCCAAGTGCGGTCGTGTCTGATAATCTCGAAGGCTACGGTAATGGTGCATGCATTCTTACCTTGTGCAGAAGCAAGCAAGTAAATCGTCGTCAGTGAGTAATGGCAATCATTAATGTTGATTGACTAGATAAGGCATCCTTAGTAGGGCGAAAAATACAGAAAGCCTCATTTTAGTACGAATTTTTATGTTAACTATAGTCTAGTCTCCACCAAAATAAAAGAGGGCACCCTGAGTCTGCCGTAGCAGAACCGCCGTCTGCGCAAGGAGGTCAAACCGATGCACATTCTTGTCCGTCGCGCTATGGATGTGCTGCACAAGGGGGCCTAAAGTTTTTCTTTCTTTTTTTTCGTGTTTTTTAATTGTTGCAACATGGTGGAACGGCCTAGGTATCCCAGTATTAAGAGCAGAGTTGCAGTGAAAGTTTGAGAGCAGAACTGATATGGAGGCTTGTACATTTGGCCAATGCCATATGGTATATTATACAGTATGTGTCAGTATTAAAGTGAGCACTTTAATCATGAAAAAGCCAGCATAATAGCATCATTTGTCCAACTTTATCGAAAAAAGGGCCTCGTATATTAAGTGCCAGACATACACCTCTCCATACGAGTGTAGCCTGTATGCCTTCAATGCAGATCTCTGCTGCAGTTGGTGACTAAGTTTGAACTGGGTGTCCCGTTTAAGAATGAAGAGTTCCGTTTAAGAGTTTAATAAAAACGTTCGGGGCAGTGCGGACACCTGGGCTTTTCGGAGACGCCTCTTCTTTTCTTGAGTGTCACCATTTACCTGAATTTTCTGAAAGCAGAGATAGAGAAAGTTAGGGCTCTTTAATGAATCCTAGAGAGGCTTGCCTGACGACATGCTTAGCACGTATCTCCTAATGGGCGTGATGAAAAATGAAATGATGCGCAAGCACACCACAACAATCAACAAACTATAGTGAATCCTAGAGAGGCTTGCCTGACGACATGCCTAGCACGTATCTCCTGATGGGCATGATGAAAAATGAAATGATACGCAAGCACACCACAACAATCAACAAACTAAATTATGCCATTAAGACCAGTGTCTCTAAAAAATAAAAGGTCAAAAGTGCCTTCGTTGTGCGAGATGCGTTGGCAGTGTTAGTCCACGGGCCAAGTAACGCCTGCAGCTCAAGGGGTCCCAATCTTTGACGAAAGTTCAGTACGAACATTCGGGCTGTTCTTTCTAATCTCCTGTTCACTTGATACTGTCTCGCTTGAACCTCTTGCTGTGGCTTGAACCACGGGTTCTGTGTCTGTTCGTTCTCGACAGAGACGGTGAGCATCAAGTCCACCATAAAGTTCGACCACAGCGTGACCCGTGCCGAGAAGACCGAGCCGAAGGAGGTCATCGGCCTGCTGCGCGACCTTTGCCGCAGCAGCCACGAAGACATCCGGCCCGAGGCCAGCGGCATCTTCGCTCGTCTGGTGGCTGCCATCCGGGGTCTGCCACCGCCCGCTCTGAAGCAAATCTACAGCAAGGTGTCCGCCGGGGAACTGTGCTTCGACAAGAAAATCGAGTGAGTGCGCGTACTGCCGTCTTTTCGTCACCAGGGTCCTGAACATGGATGAAAGTCCAAATTCGCCATCTTGTGAGCGCTGATTGGTTCACAGGGCCGCTTCATCCTCCCTGGTAGGGTCAGGACGCAAACGCGGAGTGTGGGCGAAGGGGGGAGGGGGAAGGGAGGGGGAGGTGGTGGGAATTTGACAACGCAGCACTGGTTTTCCTGAAATCTATATAAATTGCGTGTGCCGAGTGGTCACGATTTGCAAACAGAAAACAATCAAATGAATGAATACAATAAATTACAAAAAAGTTATGCCGATTTGCATAGCCGTCCTTGTTATTTGGAATGCGTCGTTCGGACGCCGCGCTCGTCACATTTAGATGGTGAAGTGACGTTCCTAAAGACATTTACAAAGGAAAGTCCTGCTTTCGATCTGCTTTCGATCTGCTTTCGATCTGCTTTCGTCCTGCTCGATCTGCGATCTGCATTTACAAAGGAAAGTCCTGCTTTCGAACACGATCTTCGTAGCAGACCACGATGAAAAGTAAATCGGAGTGGGATACCAGACACGCGCTTGTTATATTCCCCTAGTTACCTACAAAAATAAAAAAAATAAACAAAGGACTCATCATCTTCAGTCAGCTCCTAACTTCGCTTTCATTTCTTCTTCGTTACGTTGCGTAACAGTCAACTGTGTTGACTGTTGACGAAACATGACCAGTTTTTCCGTTCTCGTTGATAGTTAGTGGCTTTGCTATTGTTGCTTTCTAATGTGGCTTTTTTTAATACTGCACTGCCGTTCATTTGCAATTGGCAATGACGTTCTGCAGTACCGATTTCGATAGCATTGAGGTCTTGATACTTGGCTGTGACAGCCGCGTCCTTGTAAGGAATCAGAGCAATGAAGTGGTATATCTGTCATCCACCTAAAAGTAGCATGCAAGTACGAAAGAAACCCATGCGAGTTTCTCAGAAAGCTACGCAATTGAAAAATAAAAGAAAGGAACTAGAAGCTCGTTATGATCTGGCGATTGAACAGTACGGTGTTCAGAAAAAAATCTGCTTCATGGCGTAATTAGTATTTCGTCAAAGACATAGTTTTGCTGATGCCAGGACACATACGAAGGGTGCCGTCGTCAATGTTTATTTCCAGTGCCTCCGTTTAGCAGCAAATATGTATGTATTTCAGTATGACCTTCCTATATTCTGCGAAGGACGCACGTTAAAGCTTTATCGCCGGGTAGTCAAAAGCTGTCACTGAAGCTTATATTACGGAGCATGACATGAGCCACATGCTCTTAGCCCTACGATATAAATGTCAATGACCAAACATTACTTATTTGATCTTTTTAGAGAAATTCTTCAGTCACGAGGCAGAGCGAGTTAAGTGTCTGGACCTTTCGTCGTTTTGTCTAGATCGATCGATCCATATAGATAAACTACTAAATAATTCAATCGAGAAACTTGTTGTACTTCTCATGTCTTCCTGTTCTACAGGCATCTCTTCCTGGATGCACTGCCTCTTGTCGGAACTGAGGCCTCCCTGAAGCTGACTGTCGAGCTGATTAACAAGGCCGAACACGCAGACCGTTCAACGGCATGGATCTCTGGAATCAGCTCCATCAGCTACCCGACCGAAGGAATGATCTCCATCCTTGTTGTGAGTCCATAGCTCATCAATTATGCATAACACTTTTTTTTTTCAGATGACGCTAGACTAGCAGTAAAGCGCTCGAAACGGCGCTTTAGTTCGATCAAAGTCAAATGTAATTCGGCGTACGGCTTCTTTCGAGAATTTATTGTTGGTACTTGTACTTCACTGATGCAGACTGAACGAGCGTAAACGGCTATCCGTGTATCGTAAGACGTCGATGACACGGTTCTTTTGTTGTCTGCTGATGAAAGCGCTTTTTCCTTTTTTGTTGTCTCCGCAGCCTCTCGTGAAGAAGGCCAGCGCACCGCGCAGCGCCATCCTCGCCGTGACGTCACTGGCCCACGTGTTCTGCCGCGGTTACCACGGCAACTGCGACGACGTGCCGGCGATCCGTGAGCTGCAAGGTGCCCTTATCAAGCAGCTCGGCTTCAAGTGCAGGGCTGACGATGCTGCATCGAGGAACAAGGTACGCCAGCGTCCCGACGTCACGCAGAACGGTTGACTTACGACAATTAAAAAAATTCACGCAGTTTTGTAATAGCGGCTAACTCTAACAAAGTATGAAAATTTACTTGATCAGCTCTCTTCTGAATGCACACGGAGATCCTAGCGGCTCGTTTCGTCAAGTTAGGTGCAATGAAAACTGTTTTGAATAAAATTTCACCGCTTTATCTGCGCCATATTAAAGTTTGATTTTGGGCCATCTAGATGAAGATGTAGAGGTAATTCAGTGTGCTTTTTTCGTTTCTTTTAATATGCCCGTCGAATATTCAAGTGTGCTCATTAGGCGAAAGACATACGCAAAACTGCCGTCACGGTGATAACTTTTTTTCATTAAAAGAAACTGCCTGGAAATTAGGTTTTGAAAAAAAAAATTGTAACGCCACGCGTTTGCAGCGGTGTTGCTTCCTGAAAACAGCAGATATATAAAATTTTACAGAATTAAAGGGAGTAAAACAACGAAGCAATAAAAGCAGCCGAATTCGTCGCTGAGTAACTTTTCGTTTTTATTCTTTTTCCTTCAGATTATCACGGCTCTGAAGGGATTCGGAAACCTTGGATACTACGGCGAAGGCATCAACACCATCATCGAGTGCGCCATCTCAGGGAACAGTCCCCTGCCCATCCGGATCGCAGCCATCCAGGCAACCAGAAGGGCCTGTGCCCCAGAGGTATGCACAAGAGCTTTACGAATTAACGGAACAAGTTTTGTGGAAATCCGCAATTCGGAGGTTGAGTTGCGAAGAGAAAAGTTGGAAGCTTTTCTGAAATCCAAAAGGTGGATGCCAGATTTGCCACTCACTGCGTGGCACAGGGCATCAAATGTCGCGGTTTTAATTGAACAAATGCCTTTTTTCCATCCCTTTTTTTGTACATTTTGCTTTGAGGGAATATTTCCATGCTCATGTTTTCTTTCTTCTAATTTACTTTCGTGCCAATATATCAACGTGCATGTCCGCGTATGTTTTTCCTGTATACATTTCAATACCTGTTCTGGACTAGTTGGTTTGCAATAAGGGTGTAATAGGGCGTGAAACAGTACCAAAAACTACGTTTGAACAGCCCTGTTCTCGTTTCATATGGTCTCGAGACCCATTACATCATATCCTATTACACTATTATTATTACACCTTTACATTATTACACTATTACACCTATTCACCACGTCTGTCTACGCTGCCGCGATTTCACGGGTTAGATTCGAGTTTATCCTGAAACTTACTCCCTTATCTTGCTCCGATACATTTTGTGTTGTGATGCACTGTAAAGAAAAACAATAGGGGTAACATAGAAAGACACAACCGGAGCAGCACGGATTAGAGAACAAATATGAGAATTTGATATGGTTCAGTTTAAATTGGGAAGAAGAAAGCACTGTAATAGATACTCGGCTGTCCACAGAGGTAAGAAAAGTGTCGCCAAAAGAAATAAACTTATTCTGGGATGGAATGCAGCGGAATGAAGTCAGGCCACATTGGCCAAGGAGAGAGGTAATTGAAGAACAAATTAAAAATAGAAACACATGTGGTGGTCCCGATTAGGCCGCTTCTGCTGATAAAAGTGAAGTTGTTGTTCTAGATTTGCATTTAATTTGTGCAACTTCTTTGATCCGTGCTCATATTGGTTCTTGTCGCTTGATTACAGATGCATTCCAAGCTCTCGGAGCTGATGAAGACCCCTAGTGAGGACATCGAAATCAGGATCGCTGCTTACCTCGGTATCATGAGATGCCCCACGATGAAAGATGTAATGGACGTCAAGAAAATGCTCGAGAAGGAGGAGATCAATCAGGGTAGGTTGCGAACCGTCAGTCTCACGCGGAACTCGTTACCGTCTTGTTACCATCTAACGTTTACTTTTTTTATTCAATCGACGCTTCTAGAGCTTGCTTTGGCTAACATAGGGTTTCAGAACACGCAAGGACACTCGAGTTAATCAGAAACCTCCAACTACAACGTACTGATAGCTCATTGCTTTGAGACATTAAGATCAATCAATCAATCAATCAATCAATCAATCAATCAAAGTTTAATCGACCGGTTCTTTGAGCACATCTCCCGTCGCAGAGGTTAAAGGGCCCTGTAACTTTTCTATTAGTTATTGGCAGTCCTTTTTTTCAGTGCATATTTATATATTGCGTGTTTACCGTCTCTTTGACGCCGAGAAAGCGTGCTAGCGTCTGACTCGTTCCTTGTGTTCAAAGTGACGGACTACGACACCATTACACTACGATCCTGCCCTTACAAGCTGACACCACCAGTAAGATTACTAGAAAAAACAATGCACGCTTATATTCTCACCTGCCGACTTGCTTCTTCGCCGCCAGTGTTTTTCCTGTCGCCATGTTGTTTCCTCTTTTCTTGCTCTCCCAGTGGGCTCGTTCATCTGGTCGCACTTGAAGAACCTCCAGAACACGGAGTCGCCCACCAAGATGGCGCTGCGTTCCCTGGTCTCCGGCATTTACGTGCCCGGCAAGTTCGACAGCGACGCGCGCAAATCCTCGCAGAACATCGAGTGGTCCGAGCTGTCCGAGAAGTACAACGTCGGTGGCACCGCCGAGGGCAACATCGTTTACAGCCCCAAGTCCTTCATTCCGCGGTCCATCGACCTCAACCTGACCGTGGACCTTTTCTCGCATTCCATCAACATCTTTGAGGTACGCTTATTAAATTTGTCAGCGGAAAAAAAACCATTTGCTGCGCTTCTTGCTGCTTGCTATAGGTCTACTTCTTTCTACGTTCAAGTTGAGTGATTACTCATTAATCACCCAAAGTGAGCATAGAGTAACTGGGCTGTAGAATGTATCAAGGTTAAACCGTAAGTGGCTGGTACTGTGGCTATTAACTGCTAAAGGTAGTGTACAATATGCGTCGAACATGAAGTAGATCAGTTTACTGCTAGAGACTAGATAATGACTAAATAAATGAAGTAATAAGAGGTTGTGCATGCCTTATTTTAGCATAAATCATAAACGGATTCAACAAGGAGGTAGAATTTAGATTCGGTAGTGATAAAGGGCTTCATGAACGCACGATAATGACATTCATTTGACGTTTTACTCAGATTTTTTCGACCCAATCGGGTAATGAAGAAGTGTCGATGACTAATTTGGTTTCGTACAGCGTGAAACTTTATCGAATATTGCAGGGAACCGTCCATTGAAGGTATTGCTCAGGTGAATCCTAAGAGTAGATGTATAAATGAAGAAACGTAGAAATATAATTTACCTTCGTAAAGAGTGGTACTTCAATGTGATGTATCGGTGAGTACGACAGTGAATTTATCCGTGGTTGAGCCGTTCTTCACTACTATGAACTTATTTCTGTTCATCTTATGTCGAGTGTGTTGATGTGGTCGTCCTGTCCACTGTCGTTCAGGTTGGCGGTCGCGCAGAGGGATACGACTACATGCTGGAGAGCCTCCTTGCGCCCAAATCGCAACTGAGGAGGACCAACGAAGTCGATTCCTTCTGGAACCGCATTGGAGACAACCTGAGCCGATCTCGCCGCGCTGCCTCGGCTAAGAACACCAAGGTCGACATCTTCGACGACAAGGTGCGCTTATTTCGAACAGCTCGAAACATCAATGTTAAAAAATTAATTGCTTCTTGTTACGTTACGGTTCGATATCATTGGTTTTGGGTTTAATTTTGTGAGTGAATTGTGTAAAATATGTCAATCTGGTGTCAACGCCCAGTTGTGAGAAGTTGCATGATTACAGACTGGCTTATTGCCCGCAAAAAGAAATATCATCGTTATATGCGTATTTTTTGCCTGCTTCCTGTTACTGTAAGTACGCGCACGTCCCTGACTTGTTTATGTATTAGTGATGTTTGCATGTACAGGTACAAAGAACAAGCCTTCAGACCAGGCTGATAATTTCATATTATGTTAATAAGCAACGAACCATACGTCGTGGCAAAATAGAGAACATAGAACGCGTCGAAACATACGCATAACACTCTAATACCGGGGTCACAATGGTCACTCTTGATCGCGATCGTACCCGATCCGGATCGAATTTCTTGATCACGATCGACAATGATCGCTGCTACACGGTCCAAATCCGATCCGGATCGAGGTTGGGGATCTGTAGTTTGGGTGAGCTCTCACGCAATAGAGTGGGTCCAAAGCACTTATCAAATATGCTATAAAAATTTTAATATAAAATATTTTTTTCAATAAAGTATTATTTCGTTTGTCATTGTGGGTAAGTCTATCACCGTCTGCTGTTCGTCTGCTGTTCGTCTGCTGATCGTCTGCTGACCGTCGGCAACTCTCAGGACTACATGGTCGTCAGCCTATGATCGCGATCAAGAGCCTCGATCGTCATGCACGAATCGCGATAATCTGGATCCGGATCGAGCAAGATCGCGATCAAAAGTGACGGTGTAGCAGCACTAGATCCGGATCGAGCTCAAACCTGATCGAGCCTGATCGCGATCTAAAGTGACCGTGCGACATCGGTAAACAAAATGCGCTGCATCACTTGGTCGTCTGATACTGCAATGTACAACCAAAGTCGGCCAAGTGTATTATTCACGCGGGGATGACGCTAAACGCCGTGAAAACATCTACTAAATGGGACCAATTTTATTCAGGTGCTTTAGGATTGGATCCTTTCTTGTTTTGACTTTGACTGGATTGTTGCAGGTCAACATCGTGAAGGCGAACGAACCGAGCGGTTCGCTCTACTTCCGCATGTTCGGCAACGAACTCTCCTGGTTCGAACTGCCCACCATGGACGACATCGCAAACTTCGCCAACGGCGTACGAACAAACAGCTGGCTGGACCAGGTTGGTCTCACTTAGCTTATCCGATCTTGCCATCGATACGTTACATCGTTCATGGCATTTGAGAAACGCAATGAATTACCTCTCTTACAACAATCTCGCCATATGAGAAATGAGAGATTTTTTTGGCTTGGTAATCTTAGGGTTGTAGAATAATTTCTTTCATGAAATCACGTTCTATTCTATGTTGAAACTGTCTTTGTTGAGTGCGATTTACTGAAGCTCAACGAACTTCGACAGCGGATTGCATCGTATACTCTGTTCGCATTTTCTTCTTTTACATAGTAAGAATTTAAAGAGGAACTTTTATCATTGAAATTTAGCATGCTGAAACTTTGATATTGAAACTTAGCATCGTACTTATATAAAGTGCAAAATGGGTGTACATTAAGCTATTCGGGTAATGTTTTACCTTCGACAATTAAGACTTATAAAGTTAACTCACTCTCTCTATGTGCAGTATGAGCTAAGTGCATGCTTTTTTAAATGGAACCTGCGGTAAAACGCTGGTGGTTCTGTTTTATTTCCCGGCTGATGAGGAAACAATCTTAGAGATGCGTACAGTGTGCAGCTTCAGTGCCAAGTAGATTATGTTTAGCGTTCGCGGTTTTATTTATTTGTTCTTTTGCAGATCATGAGCAAGAAACAGAACGACATCGCCCGCAGTGCCATGCTTGTCGACACCACGGTGACTGTGCCCACCGTCACCGGCTTCCCCTTCAGAATTGACCTGAAGGCAACCGTCACAGGCGGTCTCAAGACCGATGGCCAGATAAACCTCGCCAACGCTCCTGGAGATATGCTCATCGAGGGTTTCATCAAGCCAAGGTGAAGAACCTCTAATGGCGGAATGTCCTCATGCCTGCCTTTCGATTTAGAATTCATTCCCCATCCGTTTTGCTGCGGCTGAGCCTCTGGCATCGCGACAGAATAGCGGCACCAGAGTGAACGTGAACGAGCTTTGTAGGCTTTCTCTTTTTGCCTCCCTTTGCAAATACAGCGCTGCCAGTGAGGTCATTGCTGGGCCGACGTTGTTCAATGTAGCACATTGGGCACTTCACGGGGTCTTCAGGTGCTGGGCTTTGGGCCCACGGGAGCTGGTTACGGGTTGGGACCGGGGTTACGAATCGGGTTGGTGTAGCCTTTGCACCACCCAGCACTTTGGAGACTTCACAGGGTCTTCAAGTTCTGGGTCACAGGCCAAGGTTACGGATTAGGTCTGGGGGTTACATGGCGTGCAGGGGCGGCCCTTGACCCATCTGGACGTTAGGCTTCTTGAACTTAATCAGAATGACACACTCGAACGTTGCGATTCCGAACGCGATCATTGCTCTTAACTGCTGACATCCATCTAAGCGTCTTTATTTCAGACAGTTGAACGCTCTGGACGTTTACATATACTCATGGGAATCGGCGGGATTAATAAATGTTCGTTTTTTTTTTGCTTCTTTGCTTCTGCAGTGCATCAGTCGACATGAGCGGCCTGATGTCAATCGACGCCGGCGTTGCCAAGCGTGGCATTCGAGTCTCGTCAACCATGCACACTTCCACCGCGCTTGACGGCAAGATCGAGATCAAGTCTACCGGAGAGATGAACTTCAAGTACAACATTCGCAACGACAAGCAGGAGATCCTTAACATGAAGTGAGTGAGGCAGTCCTCGCGTGTTGTGTCCGATGGTTGAGTTAATAGAGCGGTCTGATGAGCGCGTGCAACTCATCGTAACCTTCACCGCTCGTAAAGGAGACCATATCTACGAAGATATCGACGCAAGTGTGGGCGCAATGTTAGTCGTGAGCATGTTTAGGGATTGCGTTCGCTCGCCACTGCATCAAACTAGCACGGTTTTCAGCTGAGTAGTTTTAGCGTAACGTATACCTACGTGACGTAACGTGACTACCTCAATACAATGTGGGGGGACATATGAAATTTACTGCAAGCGTGCCAGAACTTACGTACCTGTCCTAGTGACCAGAAGAAGAACATGACTATCTGCGTCCAGCCAGAGTATTGTTATTCAATGCTCGCGCATAAAGCGCAAGGTAATCAACCTTCTTTCCAATTAAGTAAGGTAACTGAGGGTGCGATGATGCATGCGCCACCCGTTTTGCGCGTGGCTAGAACACCAAGCATGCCATGCCAGTATGTGTCTTTCTTGTATTCATTGACTCCAGTTTGCTCGAGACCCGTGGTGTAGCCACAGCTGCAATGATGGCCCGAAACGTTTGGCGCACAGTGCACAGGCATTCGCATTGTTAGCACGATTCATTGACCTCTCATTAATACGTCGGAGAGCACACCCAGCGCTGCGAAGAAGGCGCGGTAAATATCAGGGTAGGGACTTAGTACGCAACGATGTTCGATTTATGGAAGGAAGTGTACGGGGACTTCCGCGAAGAGGCCATATCAACCCCATTCTTTCCAGGACCGATATCTACTCCGTGGAGGCCGAGACGGAAACTCCCCTGATGGCTCCGTCTGTCAAGGAGTTCAACGGCTGCACCCAGACCCTGTCCAAGGCTCTGGGCCTGAGCATCTGCGCGAAGGGCAAGGTGCCCAAGCCGTTCTTCAACTACCGCGGACTCAACCTCCCCTTCGACTTCAGCATCATCCTGCAGAAGAACGACCTCGCCATGGAAGGATACGAGATCAAGATGAAGTACCCCATGGACACTTCGGTGAGGTTCTCGAACTCCCCAGTCGCGCGGTCTTATTCCGTCAACTCATTCGTGCTAAACGGTCGCTTTCTTCCTTAAACAATGCGATAAAATCAAGAAGAGTGAAGAACAATAATAAAAAAGTAGAGGCGGGCCACTTTCACATGTTTTGCATTTCCGTGCTACCAGCTCTCTGCTCTCACTGTGATAATAATAAAAAAGCGATGTTTTATATGGCGATATCCAGAAGTCTCTTTGTAGCTCTTTCTTTTCTTTTTTTTTCTTCTTTTTTGCTAAAGTTGTCTGGAAGCGTATCTTCAACTCTGCTAACAAAGGCGGGCAGTGAGTAGTGCTCAGAACTCACATTTCCGTGTGGCCATTAAGGTTTTACAAGTCGATTACTTTACGCAGTTTAGGGCAGTAAACCTACGTCCTTTTCCTTCTCTCCCTCTGATCTTTGTCTTATGCGTTCGCGTTTATCAGACTACTCGACGGGTCCCATATTCAAGACGTCGGTGCGTTTTGAGCACCGAGTTAGAAAGTAGGCAGGGTGATCCCGGACAGGTAGGAGGAGCGCAGTGACGTCAGGTATCACATGAGGGGTGAGTCAGCTCCGAGTCATATATTGGAGGAGGAGCATCATGCGGAGGACGGTGGATTATCATCGAATGATAAAGCGGCGAAAACGCTGATGCATTATGCGGCACATGAGTTGCACGAAGATCTGTCAGCTTTTGTGCTTTGTGAAGGCATGTTATAAAACGCGTTTGATGTCATTTCAAGCCATATATGTCATCTCTTGCGGAAGCAAGGAACGCCATTTATGCCTTTGTCCTCGGTTAAGACGTCGAACGTGAACGTCCCCGTACAGCATTAAAGCGACTCGACTCAAGATCGTTTTCGGAAATGAAAATCCTTGGACCATGACTGCGCGTCGCTGGCGCAGAAAGCAACGGGAGCATTACTGCAGTACTTCAAGTTGTTAAGTCTCTGCGACAGACTTCACGTGTGCGCGTAACTACAGTGCTTTGTCAGTCCCTTTCTTTCCCCTTTTCCTCCCTATTTACCCCTTTCCCCACCGGTACAGGGTAGCAAACCTTCACATGCGTCTGGTTAACCTCTCTGCCTTTCTTCTCTTCTATATACCTCTTGTATGTCAAGTGCGAAGCTTACTTCTCTGACATTTTAGAGACTCGACCCTGACGCGTCTTTTTTTTATTGCCCTCATTGTGTTCCGCAGAGCCCTAACCTATTCTACCAGTTCATCTTCGACACCCCCGGCTCCGCGATCCAGCGCAAGCACCTCATCGAACTCGCCATCAACAAACCATTCAATGGCGAGAACACCATGCATTTCCTGTACCACTGCCCGATGAAGAAGATTGAAGTGTCGAGTAAGTGCGACAACTATCCTGCTCATTGCACGGCTCCGACGATAGACGAGATCAGATATTCAATATCGCCATCTCCTTGCGGTGTAACGAAAAGTGCGGTTCACGTTCAGCCAATCAGAAAAAGGCTCCCTCCCATTGTCCCCCTGTGATCGCTCTACGCGCGACGCCGCGACCGAATCTCCGGGAGCTTCACGGAAGGACTAGTGGGGGACAATGGGCGAGACCTTCTCACTGGTTTACGCAGCCGGCTGATTGGTTGACACTAATCTTCATTGACGTGTACACTCCGTCTCAACGACTGCCTACAGTACAGCAATGGCTTGGACTTGTCTCAGCCAATCATTAACGAGAGAGTATTGTGCATTCTAATGTAGCCTCCCGTATTTTTCAATGCCTGCCCGGGGCCGTTCCGCAAAGCATGGGGACCAGTGGTCCAGCGCGGCGCCACCACATTACCAGTCATTATATACCTAATGTTGCTTCAGTGTGGACAACTTTAAGCCGAAAGCAGCTGCCGTTCTGTGCCCGCTCATCCGGTTCCTCGTGGCGCGCGATGATAGTTAGTTGACGTGACCTTAAGAATGCTGCATAGACTTGCATTCCCTTTGAAACGTGGCGGCGAAATAGTCACTTAGCCTGCTTGATCCTATCAGGTTGAACTACATTTATCGCAGTTTAGCATTTTGGATATTTTCTGTCTTCGTTCAAACCGCTATATCTTTATGTTGTGCAGTTACCTATACGTGTAACGACGTCGGTTATGTCAATCACTTTACTGCTTTTTTTTTCGGCCAATATTCTAAACGTCTCTTGCATATCTCGACTGCCTGACCAGTTAATGCTCCCATCCACTTTGAATCCCGCGCGCTTCTGGGAGGTGATGAAGGCGAAATGAGAGAGAGAGAGAGAGAGAGAGAAACGTTTATTATTGAAACAGTGTCCCGAGCGAGGCCCGGTATCACCCTGAGGTGGGAAGGTTCCTTAGTCCAGGAACCCTCTGGCTTTGGCTGCCCTCTTGGCCCTGGCGACGAGTTGTCGTTGGTCTTCCAGGTCCCCGAGGGTGAGCTTGGCCTCCCACGTTTCAAACAGGTGGTCTTCGTTTGCTTGTGGTGCTCTGTTAGCGTCCATTTCCGGCTGCATTTCGCTGTCTTCATGCCACGGGCATTCCAAGAGCAAGTGTGCCAGGGTGTCGGGGACGTTGCATAGTGGGCAGAGGTAGCTGTGGGATGTCGGGTAGAGGCGGTGCATTATAGTGCCGTGTGTGTAGGTATTACTTTGTAGGCGTCTGAGGACCACGCTTTCTTCTTTGCCGAGGTTTGGGTGCGGTGGAGGGTACACGCGGCGCTCGAGCCTGTAGTGTTGCAATATCGCCGAATAGTTGTTGGGTACGGCTTCCACCTCTTCTGCCGCGGGTCGGAGGGCGTGTGGGGCGAGGGGAGCCCGGCTGACGTGCTCGCGGGCAGCGGTGTGGGCCGCTTCGTTCCCCTCTAGCCCCTCGTGTCCGGGTACCCACGTTACGCAGGTGTACGGGAGCGGAGTGCTACGTCGTTGCAGTACCTTGAGTGCATCAGCGACCGGCGAAATGAAAAAAAAAAGGTTTCGGCGAAATGAAAAAAAAAAAAAAAAGAAAAAAAAACGCTCGTGTACCGTGCATTGGGTGCACGTTTCAGAACTCCAGGGGGTCACAATTAATCTGGAGTCTCCCACTGCGGCGCACCTCATAATGATACAATGCTTTTTTGGTACGCAAAAAGGCCGTGGCTTGATTCATTTTTTATTATGGGTCTCTACGCCTCAATCATCTGTTCGTTTCCGTTCTTATGGGCAGGCATCCTCACTTCCCCGCCCAGCCAGTCACCAGGAAGCTCAGCTGTTTCCAACTATAAGGCGAATATATTCTGTAGAAGAGGGGACAACTGAGCCGCGTATCGTTGAAGGAAAACATTTGAAATTTTCTCCGGTCTACGTGATTGTTTGACGTCACCTTGTAGGAGCAGGTTAAGAAACACCAAATGCTGATATCATAACCTCTGGCATCTGGGCTTCGTTGCCTGTCAGTGGCATGTATCACATGTTAGCTGAACGCGTGTAAAAACTAGCTGGAACTAAGTGTTTAAAAAATTGGAGAATTTTTTCGACGACGGAAGAGATGATACAAATTAGCGAAAAAACATTTCAAACGTTCAAACACACGCTCAGAGGTTCGTTGTCCCGTCGCTCACATACGGTCACGTGCCTATACTCTGGCGGATCATAAAAAAATGCAGCCAGTTCCACGAAGTGAAATCTGTCAAAACAGCGGAGCTCTGGTCGTTGTGTTTCTGCGATTGTTGCGTATGCATCTGCATAGTGCCGCTCGCGCCGAGCGGCGTCCATCGCGCGAAGAGCGCGCGGTGCAAACACCAGCTATTATACCCCGGCGCCTCTCCTCCTCCTCCCCGGCACGCGCTCCGATTGGTCGGCTCCCCTCCTCCCGGCGAGCGGGTCACGTGACCTCTCCGGCCCTGCTCCTGCGTGACGGTGCCGTCATCGACGGCGCACGCTCGACTAAGAACAGCACCGTCGTTAAAAGCAACGGCGCTTTTGCAACTTAGCACTTCGCAGACTCGCAAAGCAGCATGCGTATGGGTAGCCGGAGTAGTTGCCGAGCTAAAAAACTTCCTTTTCGGCTACGGCGATTGCTTTCAAAGAACCTCGAGTGCATAACCCGCAAATCTTACATGCGTCGTGTATATTATTTTCTCTTTTTACTTCGGTTACTTAGCGTCGCTGAAGACGCAAAGCAGCCCGGCTCACGCGATGCTGGAGGCGAAGGTCGACGACACCCGTCGCTACTTCATCAGGCTGGACGTGCCTTACGGTGACAGCCTCGACACCGTGTACTTCGAGCCTAGGCTCGAGATGAGCTGCCCCGCGACGGCGCCGGTCATAGTGCAGGGCAGGATCGACGGAAGCCCCTCAGCGTTCTCCGTGAACCTCCAGTCCAACATGCCAGCCGAGAAGCCAACCTTCTTGAGAGGTAAGGCTCGCCCCTCCTTCACCAAAAATTCACCGCCCATGCACCACGTACAGATGGTAAACCAGCAAAACTAAGATGTGCGGCCACGGTATGAGCCACACGTGATCTCTTTCTTTCTTTCTTTCTTTCTTTCTTTCTTTCTTTCTTTCTTTCTTTCTTTCTTTCTTTCTTTCTTTCTTTCTTTCTTTCTTTCTTTCTTTCTTTCTTTCTTTCTTTCTTTCTTATCCCTGGCTCATACCCGCATATCCAATGCGACTATGCACCACACGTGATTTTATTATTGTTAATCGTGACGTAACTGACGAGCGTGTGATGTTATTGATGTTATGACCTATCAGTCATGTTATTCATACATTCGTACCCTTCCATGCCAATTTTGGTATATGGCAAGTGAACGAGACGCGAGTTTTCGACGCCGAAAATTGTTGTTCCACGCGTCGTTTTGTCCGCGCACGCGATCAGCCAGAACCTCGTCATATACAGCTTCGCTGTAAGAACAAAAAAGCTTCTCACAGGAACAGACACGGACAGACAATTGAAGGGATGGCAAAGATGTCAAAGTCATTTTCTGGGTCGCCGTAGGCTAGAACCTGTTACAAGCAGCATGACGAGGTCGACGACTCTTACAAAGGATGACGAAAACACTGCGAATAAAGTAAAACAGGTGCAGATTAGTTTAGACATAAGCTTTCGCAGTATAAAGAGAAAAATACGCAGTGAAGTAATCAGCTGTTTTCATTGGCCTGTAAAACAAAAGGGGAAAAAAAAACATGTATTCAGGTTTCGACAGCAAACATTGTGTAAAAAAATAAGTAAATTAAAGTCAGTCAAAAAAAAAAAAAACGACGAAAAGCCACTCACAAAAGTACGTAAAAGTATGCACGACTTGAATTTGGACACTCGCGCCGCAGTCCATTCTTGTTGGCCCATGCCTGCTGCGCTGGGTAACTTTTGTAATGCTGCACTAACTTACCCAATGCTCAACTTTGGTGAACTCCTTCATACGGTGAGCGAGAAGAGAAAGAGAGAATTGAGCTGAGGAAGTGCAGCCAGGTTAATCCAGAGAGAAACTTCAGGTTTAAACTGCGGGATTTTAACAACGTATGGAAACTGTAGAGCGGGTATTGAAGGACGCCGTGTTGCAGGGCTCGGGATTAACTTTAACTCCATGGGGATTCTTTAACGTGCACCTAAATCTACGTAAAGA
Source organism: Dermacentor silvarum (assembly GCF_013339745.2). Classification (NCBI taxonomy): domain Eukaryota; kingdom Metazoa; phylum Arthropoda; class Arachnida; order Ixodida; family Ixodidae; genus Dermacentor; species Dermacentor silvarum. Next base: position 82,545,791 of record NC_051164.1, read on the forward strand.
AGCCTCTGCGCATAGAACTTCAGTTTAACTGAATTTAATTCAAGTTCTCGTGACCTTTTTGTCTTGTTCGGGAACCCGCGGAACAAGTGGATTCCTTTCTTTTAGCCCATTCTTGGAACCAGTGAATGTTACCAATATTTCGACGCTTTTTGTTTTTCTTTTATTTCGCGCAGCTTCCGTTTCCGTGGATGATAAGAAGATGCAGGCGGATCTTGCCGCGAGCCTACCGTTCGTTGAGATCAACTTCAATTCGCTATCGACCAAGCCTCAGGAGGGTACAGTCGTGACGTCCGCCACGCTGGAGTACCAGCGGCGCGGACAGCGGAAGCAAACCGCGAAGCTGGACGCCAAGACGAAGGACCTGAGCACCAAGCACATCTCCAAGAGCGCCATCAACGCTGAGATGCAGTTCAGCGAGTATCCCGAGTACAACTGGAAGGTACGTCGCGGTATGCGCTGACCGAGTGTAGTAACAGCAATCGGTTGTTTATTAAAGTTAAAAAGACCATTCACCGACGATTACGATGCTCCCTAAGGCGAAATTTGAGCGCAGCTTTATACGTGTCTTCATTTCGCCATATATTGGCTGGCGCGCACAGTCTGTCTCGTGCGGCACGTTGCAAAGGGAGCAAAGTGGTGGCGCGACTGACTCGCTTAATCTGGAGATCGCGAGAGCCAGCGCGTGGGTGACGCGTGGGCGGGATTCACAGCAGCCGCCGCCGACAGACCCCCCTCAGACGACGCTCGCTACTCTGGCGCGATCTCGTAGCCATCATCGCCGCACCACGCTTTTCTTCTCATCCTTTAGCCATACCCCCCGCCTCCACTTCCGCCTCGTAGTTCCGCTGCACTCTCCTCTCCGCTTTCCTCCTCGTGTCTTTCATCCCCCGCTGCGGTCCGCGTTCGCTTTTTCATCTTTCGCTGTGGTCGTTCGCTCGGTTACGCCACCGATCGACGCTCGCCGAAGGAACGGGCGCCGAAGAGCTGCGCTTTAAAAATAAGTAAATGAAAAGGAAGGGGTCAGCAGGGAAGGGGGGGGGGGAGGGGGTATGGAGGCACCGGAGTAAAAGGACAGAGTAAAGAAGGGAACCATCCAAGTTCCGGATAACGGTGACTAGGACGCGTGAGGTCATGTCTTCGCATGCGTAGCGCGAGAGCATTGTCACACGCGGATGTGAGCCAAGAGAGCGTCACCTTAACATTGGGATGCAGTACAGCCAGGTTAGCGCACGAGTACCACCAGAAACGCTTCTTTACTGCTGCTTTACTGCTTGCAAACCGGGCCTCCCTTGTAGAAACAAACTTACGGTGCGCAGGCTATCTGTAGATCTCTAATAAACGTTTACTACTACTACTACTACTACTACTACTACTACTACTACTACTACTACTACTACTACTACTACTACTACTACTACTACTCTCTTTCACCCCCCCTTCGCCCTCCCTGCATGTCGGATAGCAAACTGGACAAGGTCTTGTTAACCTCCCTGCCTTTCCTACTCCACATAGTCTAAACCCAACCGATACATATCTGTCTGGCTGGCTGGAGCGCGTTGTTATTTTTTGAAGTATTGACCAATGATCCGAGAAAAGCTGTTACTCAGCCGTATAGCTAGATCACGCCGTGTAAAATTTTCCAACACTTTCTATTTTACAGGTGACCACCGACTTCCAGAAAGCTCCAGGAGCTCAGCACAATGAACACGACATCAAGCTCTGGTGGGGCGAAAACCTCGACGAGGACCAGCGACACATCCATGTGCTGACCATCTCTAAGCAGAACGGCGAGTACAGGCAGGGAAGCAAGGCAAGCAGCGAGGGTCGGCTCGTCATCTACGCTCCCGTGTGGGACATTGACTTCAACGGATTCTTCAACGCTATGCTAGACCTACAGGTATGGAAATACAAAGTCAAGATTGGGGCCACAGAAGGAAACGCACTGTGGGATAAAAGTCGTATAAACAGGGGTAAAGTGCCTCGGACTTGCTAGCCGACGTTTTGATAAATGAACCTATCTTTGTAAAAGGTGGTCTTGTCATTATTGGGGTGCTAGTTGTAACGAGTTAGTAGAGTGACGTCACTCGATAACCCGGTTATAACGAACACGTCAAGGATGCCGAGGTCGCCTTTGACAAAGGTAGGTCCAACTACCGAAATGTGGGCCAGTCAGTCTGATGCACTTTATCACTGTTTATACAACTTTTATCCCATGGGATTGCATGTGGGGAGGCTTATAGACATTTATGGAAGTTAAAGCTTTTGCAAAGAAACAAAAATTGAAGAAAAGAAGAAAGGACACTTTGCTCACTGCGGTGTATGAAAATATATGAGAAACTCCAAACTCTCATAACTGTACAAGAGAATGACGCAAAGCATGGCGAATGGAGCAGACGAAGTCTTTATCGTTTCAATCCGTCCCGCATTCTGTCTCTGCGCCGTGTTTTACGCAATGAATTAACAACTGTAGTCCGTGAGTCCGTGCTTTTAAACTACAGCCAATGGTTTCAGTGGAGAAGGTAAAACTTTACTGGTAAATGTCTCGCAATGTGTTGTGGCCCATTCGGCCCCTTCTTCACAGATAAGTGCCTTGGCACAGAGCACATAGACAGGGTGTCTTTAAGTATAGCGTACGCGATACCGGTTGTCGCGTGACGAGCCGTCTTCGGCCCTTCAGCCATGGCATGAAGGAGGCCAATATTGGAAAGCAGGAATTTCTTTTATGTTACCTTTATGTACACTGTTACTATGTACGTGTAGCCCCTTCCTGGGTCCGGCAGTAGGAGAGTCATGAGCACCAGATAAGCTCCATAGGGCTCATGCAGCTTGCAGACCGCTTGTTGAAGAATGCCCATAGCACTGCAAGTTAACCAGTGGCTGGCGTGGGCGGTGATCTAGCGGTAGAACGTTGATGTGCTGAAAGCATCCGATTGTCGTTACTAGCGCTAATTTCGCGTCTATTTTTGTTCCGGGGCGTTCCCATCGACGATACCTGCAGGACGCCTCCAAGGGTACCTTCAACGGTGAGGTCCAGAGCCACGGCGAGCGAGTGATGCAATCGAGATGAACCACAACCTCGAGTCACGCTCCCCGCTGCGACTCCTCGTGAGCACTCGCGTCGAGACGCGTCACTTCCGCTTCCTCTACTCGGACCAGGTGGAAGAGCGAAACCCCAACCAGTACGTGGGACGCACCAACGTCGAGTGGGGACGCGAGGGCAAGAGCATCGCCACCGAGTACGTGATCATCAGCCGCCGCGGAGCCGACGGAAGCCTGCACGACATCGAGTACAAGCTCAGCTACCCTGGTATGAGGACGCCGGCCGTGCACAGGACCAAGATCAGGACGGCCCGCGGCACCCTGGACGCCACGTCTTCGACCGAGGTCAACGGCCAGAACTTCCTCAGCATCTCGATTCAGAACACGAACAAGCTCAAGGAGTTCCGCTTCGACAGCACCATGCTGAAAGTCAAGCTCTCCAAGGCCTCCAAGGCCCAGAGCGCCATTTACGCCGCCGAGCTGAGACCTCTCTTCGCGATGATCAACGCCTTCGTGGCGACGATGCAGGTCAAGGGAGTTCCCGGGAACAGCATGGAAGTCCAGGCCGAGTTCCTCTGGGACGCGGACCGGTACCCGGACAGGAGGATACGCTTGAGCACTAACAACATTAAGACCGTGACCGACGGGCGGCCCGGATCCCGTTACAGCGCCACGTTCCAGTACGGCAACGACCTGAGCATCACCGCTAGTGGTATCTACAGCGACGATATCGCTCGGGGTCCTCACTCTATCGAATTCGGCGTCGGTGGCACTGACGTGACACCTAGGACGGTCTCCCTGTCGTACACCCGTCTCGAGACGTCGGCGAACGTCATGTTCGGCTACACCCTGGGCGGAGCCGATCAGATCAGGATCGAGTACAACCGGAACGAGGACCGGGGCATGCAGCAGTTCGACCTGAGCGCCACCTCGATCTATCCCGAACTGAACGGGAAACGTCTGAACATCGTGCGCAGCTTAGAGGGGCCCACTTCTATCAAGATTCAGTACGAGCACGCGGCGAACGAGATCTACGTCCTGGAGCTCACCGACTCGTCGGGAGGCAACCGCGTCAACTCAAACCTGAAGATTCGCACTCCTTTCCCGCGCTACGCCTCGCAAGAGTTCAAGATTTCCGGCGATTACTCTACCGCTGTGACGAACATCATCGTCGAGGCCATCTCGTCGTCGAACAAGATGTACCGTTTCATCTTCAACTACGAGCTCACTGGCAACACCGCACTCGCGTCTACGCTCGCTCTGGAGACCCCGCACGACGACATCCGTAACGCAAAGCTGAGTCTCAGGTACGTCACCTTCTCGTGTAAAATGAAAGCGATAGTGACGCTCTAGTTTAGCAATTGACGTTTATAGAATTCACATTATGCGATACAATTGTCGTTTTCGTAGGCTTACAGTAAGCACACAACGACAAAGAACGGACAGGGAGGACACATCTGGTTGATTTGCTACATTCAATATCCCTGTGCTTCGAGTTTTTGTCGACTAATTGGACCGCGCTCGGCGATCTGCTATCCTCCTGGTTAGCTCGCATGGAGAGCGATCACCCCGAAACGGTATTGGTCGCGGGTTCGATCCCCTGACCAGGACGAATGTTTCTTCGACGGAGAAGCGTTCTTCTTGAGAAACCCGTATGCGTTTCCTTTGTGGCTTCGTGCGACAATCGGGTGGGTGACAGTTTCTGCCCTTCCACGAATCTTCGTCCACCTTGCGGGCATCAACAGAACTGATTTCCAATAAAACTGGATATTTGGGTTTTTTTACACTATCAGCTTACCAAAACATCACCCCATCAAGGTATTGTCAAACCATCAAGACATGTCACCCTTATCAAGTGCATTGAAACGAAGTGAAATGAATTCGAAATTCAATCGTATTTCACAACCTGAAATCTAAGTTGTGAATATAGTTAGCTTTGCACTCCGGTGATACTGTTTATGGAAAGCCAGTGGCAGCGTCAGTGAAAATAAGCTCTAGATCGGGGATCGCATAAGCGGTAGTGGTGTAGGAATGATATAAGTGGATTTATTGCTCCATAGGGGGTAATACCATAACGCTGAAATGTACGCGTTACATCTCCAACTTTGCGTTCCAACTTAAGCCTTAGACGTGATACACATTGCTGCTGATACACTCTTCTCGCGGTTGTGTTTTCACATAAGGGTGGCAGTTCACGTAGAGATAAAAATATTGTTGTGTGCTGTCTGGCGCAATTAATGCGCTCTCATTCCAGATGGTATAAACTGGGGAAGCATACGGTCGACGTTCTTTGCTTCGTGCGTACTCGGGGCCTCTTCCTGTGTTTAGAGGGCAGCAAAAACACACCCAAGGTTACATTCCGAGCCCTCCAGATTCTATTGATTTCTAACAGCAGGTACACGGATCTGATACAGGAGCTACATTCTTTATCTTCGATTCACCCATTCCTATTGATTTCGTTGCTTCTCGATTTTCTTGTGTCGCCACGAATCATGAGTTAAGGTTTCAAAGGTGTTCTGAGAGGGATTATCATCAATGTGTTTCTTACTCTCTGCCTTAGTCCCTTTTAAATTACTTATCTTTTTTGCGTTCCCACGGGCTTGTAGATTACTCTGCCATATATGCATAAATAATAAACTGTTATGTTCCTCTATTTCCTCAGCCTAAGCTACGGTATTTATTAGCTTTCGTCAATGCTATATGACTGTCATAACGTGTTTGATTCTTCTAAGAAGGCAGCACGATATATTGAAGAACGTTTCCATACAGGTAGGTTTAATTGTAGTCCAGCTGAAGAGGTTAGAAGCAGTACGCGTGCGACTACTCCATGTTACTAACAAATAAAATAGTAGTTTGCTTAAAGAAATAAATGAAATGCTGCATACTTCCGCCGATATGATGTATTTTATTGCGATAGCAATTAAATGGACTCTCCAAAGCAGATTTATGCCGTCGCCGTCGCCGTGAGGTTCTGTATGACGTCAACGGCGATGAAATCGTCGCCGCGCTCCGGACGCTGTATGTGCGAGTGAAAGGGCGCGAGGGACGTGCGCTTTCACGGGGAGCGAACGCACGTCGGAGAGCAAACGCGCGTTCTGCGCCGTGCTCCCTGAAGGGCTGCAGAATTAAGCGTCTCTTCCCTCCTTTCCATATATAGAGAGCAAACGCAACTTTTTCCGTCGCGCGAAAGGCTGTGGGCGTACGGGAGGGAGGGAGGGAGGGGAGGCGACGTTTAGCTGCGGCACCAAATACGTATTTATATAAAATCGCCGCGCGCGTTCGGTGCGAACGCGGGCAAAACGCCGACGGCGTCGACAACAGTTCTGCGCGTTGCTGGTGCTGCTGCATGTCCAAGTTTACACAGCTGATAAAACTACTATCCTTACTCCGTATAGCTCTCTACTAATTTGCTATCGCAATTGGTGCTTCGCCTTTCGGGTGCAACTGCGACATATTTTTTTAATAGGGCCGTAAACTAGTCAAACTTACAGTGGGCAGTATGTTTTTTTTTTCTTCTTTTTCCCCACAGATCCCTCTTTCTGCATTCTATATCGACGTAGAATAAAGGTTGTTTTATTGTTTCCACGAACTATTTCAGGATCACCCACAACCAGGCTACTATGGACGGTCAGCTCTTGGCCGAAGTCAACGACCGCGTCATGTTCAACCTCGCGGGCAACGTCCGCACGCTGTCTCCGCACAACTTCGACGGCAGGATCTCGCTCAAATCATCCGCCACGGAAGACATCGAAGCCATCGTCTACAGCCGCGCGAACTCGACTTTCAACAGGGTCTTCGAGCTGAAGCTCATCGAAACGGGCGTGGAGGCGATCGTCGCGTCGCTGGTTCTGAAGAACGTGCCTTACGAATTCACGGGCAGGCTCGACCTCTCCGGCTCCAAGTTGCAGCAACAGTTCTTCCAAGTGGAGTGGAAGAGGCCCGCGAGGGAACACGACATATACTCCCTGATCGCCGGTCGCCAGCACCCTCACACCACTTTCATCGTTGACACCGTGAAGCAAAACGACGTGCGCACCACCGCGATCAAGTACCAACCGCAAGGGAGGCCCGAAGACTGGGCCTCGATTACGATCGAGAACAACGACTGGCACAAGGAACACGAGAAGCTGATCGTCACCGTCGAACCGAAGGCCAACATCAAGACCACGTTCGACTTCCTGTACCTCATCTCCAAGGACACCGTCAAGAGCAAGTTCATCTGGACGCTGGACGACATCAAGCTCGGCTACGACCTCAAGAGCAGGGCCGACGGCGAGCACGCCTACAACTCGCTGCTCAAGATCCTCTACCTGAGGCGCGAGATCGACGTGCATAACCGCTACGCGCTCACGCCCGACTCCCTGGAGATGTCCACCAAGGTTCTGCTGAACGCCGTAATGATGCCTGACCGCGCCCTGGAGATGTCCTACAGGCACAACAGGATCCAGAACGGCTGGGAGGCCACAGCGATCCTCAGGCACCCCACGTTCTCTAAGGTGAGTTGCGAGTGAAATTGGATGTTGTCGTGGGAGTGTCCATCACGTGAGCGGAGTGTTTTAGGGAAACAATACTCTACTTTCTGCGGCTTTGAAGGGTAATCTACGGAGGCAAAGTGCGTGCAAGTGTAAGAGCGCTTCAGAAAATAGTCCCACATTCCCATCCCCGTTAGTTTCAGCTGGAAAAGGGAGAACATAAGAATCTTATTTGCAAGAGGAGAACATATAAAACGAAGTGAACCACTGGATGTTAAATATGAATTATTTTCCTGTTTTTTGGCCTCCGCGTTTTGGCAAATGCGAAACTGCCGCACCTGGAAGCTACGCTGATCCCACCCTACCCCATGTATCAGCTCCGAGAAACCGAAAGTGCGGTCAAAGGCTGTGGGAATACCGTTGGCGCAGTAACAGGCTTGTTGGAGTTCGGAGAAACCCATATGGGTACCTTCTGTACGAAACGACCTGCCATTCTTATACAGGGTGTCCCAGCTAACTTTAGCCAAGCTGTTGAAAAAAAAATATAAAAAACATGGTGCAAGGTACCACTTTAAAACCTACAGTGTTCCGTCCTCAAACCTCAAACTTAACGTCACAAGCCTTGTAATTGTATTTTGCCAGCGTGATTTTTATATATTTTAACTTATTTAAACATCTTGGTTAACTTTAGCTGGGACACCCGATACCGTGTGTCCCAGCTAACATTAGCAAAGCTATTAAACGAAATAAAATACAGTAAATAACTGGGTGCAAGATACGGCTATAAGACCTACAGCGTTCGGCCTGCGACTAACAAACATCGTAGGTTTTATAGCTGTGACTTACTCTATCTTTCTGTTGTTCATTCCCCCCCCCCCCCCCCCCCCCCCCTTTAAACACCTTCGATAACGTTAGCTGGGACAGGCGGTATATGTAATGCCACGCCGACATTACGCCTCGTGGCATCCCAGGAGACAAATAAGAATGTGTCTTTTGTGGCTTCGTACTGCACTCAGGTGAATGACAATTTTTATTTCTTTAAAATAAAACTGTTATGTGTAGCTTGTATTTTTTCTATCTCAGGACATCATCTTCAGCGGCCAGATTCAAAGGGACGTCTCTGAGTCCACTCCTCTGCTCGTGTCCGCCCAGCTCCAGCCTGGTGATGCCTCGAACAGAATCTACTTCAACCTCGCCGAGAAGTTGAACGAGATCACGGCGACCAACAAATCGGTTCACATTCACATCCACCACGAAGGTGAGCTCTAGCGTTGGTTATGGGGCCACGCGTCGCGCGTCACAGTGCACGTCATGCTTGCACCGTTACGTCACGTGCACGTCATGCGTGCGCCGTTTCGTCACAGTGCACGTCATGCGCGCGACGCAAAAGATTCGTTTCGGCGCACTAGCGTACTAATCTGCACTCCGCACAGCACTAAACCGGCTTGGCTGAAGCTTGTTTTCGGAGACAAAGATCCTTTGAACCATGTCTGTGTGCGTATCGGGCGCGGAAAGCAGCGATCGCGTTATTGCAGTCCCTCAAGCCGACAGGTCTCTACGAACGCTTAAAGACTGGACGTGCACGTTCACGTGCGCGTGCATCTAATATTTTCTCTCTCTCTTTCGTTCTTCTTTTTTCATTTTTTCGCTCTTTGTTTCTTTCCCACAGGGCAGGGGCAAGAAACAAAGGAGCAATACAGCCCACATATTTCATTAGGGAAAATACCACATTATGATTTCATTAGGAAAATGACGTTACAAAGTGTGTAGTTCGGCGATTCATGTAATGCAGAGAACAGCTAACCGATGGTCCGCCGGCGTTAAGAGAATTGATGCCAATGGAAGGGCAGTGCAATCGAGTGTGGCATTACGTTTGGCAGAGCGATGAGATTAGAACAATTTTAGGGGGGCATAGGCTTAGAATAAACTCGGCTGCAGAATTATTAGGGCAACTGGAAGATAACTGTGATGGGGCCTTCGTCCTGCACTGCACTTGAAGAGGCTGCTGCTGATGATGATACTTGAACTGGCGCTGAAAATGAGAGGTAGCTGGCACGTTGTCCCGCGGGTGTTTGATTGCCTTTTCGCCAACTCCATTGGCAATTTCATGATATCTATCTATCTATCTATCTATCTATCTATCTATCTATCTATCTATCTATTTGTGTATTGTAGAGAGGAGCTGGGGGTGGATATTATGGACGTCAAATTCCGCCATATTGTCAAATTCTGTAATGGCGGCATATTGAGCCAATCAGAGACGTCGTAGCAGCCATCTGGGTCAATCGGTGGCTTACAAGGTGGCGAATACGACAATATGGCGAAAGTAGAACAACGTTCAGAATAACACTCCCGGCTGAGGGTGACACGTGACTATAAGAAAAAGCAACAGTGCCGCATTTTGCACCGCTTTTTAACACGAAAGTGTTTTATGCCGGGGTCCACCAAGACTTCACTGACGTATTTCCGTCACGGAAATACGTCATAGAACATAATACAAAGAAAGAAACCAGAAGAAAAAGTTCCACAAACATGCAAAATTTGGGAATCGAACCCACGACCTCGCGGTCCGCGACGATAGATTGCCGAGCGTTTAACCCATTGCGCCACAAACGCATTTGCAGAGAGCTACACAGACGCGCCTTATATATCTAACACTCCTCCGTGTACCCGCGCTCTTGCTCGGGGCGGTGCCGCCGCCTACGAGCAGAAAAGAGAAGTACTGCATTATGACACTAACGCGCACCGACAGTGAACGCTTCGGTGGTCTCTGCACTACGACGCCTCGATGCCAGCATTCGAAGGGACGCTGGCATCAAGAAGCACTACCAACGCCACCTAGGTGGTGGCGTTCACCGTACTCAGCACAGCGGAGCGAGGCCTCCGCAATTAGCTCTGAAAATGTTTCTGAAGTTGATCGCGGAGGCTGCAATTACGACGCGCTGTACGCGCTGATTTGACTCGGTGACGATTCAGTTACGTGCTTTGTCTTGCGCGTTGTATTAGTGTGTCAGTTACGTGCTTCGTCTTTCGCGTTGTGCTAGCGTGTGCATCGTAGTGCAGCTTCCATATGCACGACGGTTGCTCATGGTCATCGACGTTGGTAGTCGTGATGGAGGAGACGTGCCACCAGGCGTCAGCGTGGGTGCATCAACGCCTAAGGGCGCTTTAGCCACAAAACACCAATAGACATTATATATCAATGTGCAATAAACATTACACTACTTCTGTCAAGACACGTTTCACTTTCGTGTTCTATACCGATTCCTATATAAGAGGGATCAACCACATTTTTTCGTCCTTTCGCAGATCGCAGCCTGTTCGATATGAGCCTGACGACGTACCGCACTATCACCGCTGAGAGGCCCCATCTTCGGCGGCTACTACTGGTCGTGGACCACTCAGAGGCAGGGACCCAAGCGAGGACACGCCACGCTGTTCGTCGGCCGCAACGGAGTCGCGCGATTCGATGTGAGCACAATCATCACCTGGACGTGCGCTCCGTCGCTATCCGATAGATGATTACTGTGGCGCGATATGTTAAATTAATAGTAATAGTTCGTCGCATCAACGTTAAACGAAACACCCGTCTTGCTTCGCGTTGCTGTCCGGTTCCGGAATGTGTTTACCGGTAGACCACACCACCACGGTAACTTTAATTCAGGTGCGCAGTGTAGCGTTTAAGAGTTACAAGATTAGACTGCTTTCGTTGGAAGGTGATATCAAATGTTGTTACCTCTATTCTCGTGCGACCACTTGTGCATTATGTAATGCCCGCTGATTTCAGTTCTTTTCCAAGTTAGCTCGATAAGCGATTACGTAAAATTTTAATCCTGGATATAAAGCAGGATGCATGCGCAACTGCATAGAACAGGTTAAGGCATTCGGTGTCGTCAGCGTTCGAGAAAATTTACGCTCATTTGATAGAGAACGTCGTGTAGTGTCGGCCGACGAAAAAAAAAAAAAAAACGCCCGTGGAGCATTTTTCGCATAACGCAGGTGCACATGAAACTACAGTACGTTTCATCAATGGGATACCTTTTTATAGCTTCATCTCGCTGTTTAATCAAAGATGACCTACCAACAGGCATATATATAGCCACTCGCATCAATCGCAACCCGTCCCACAAATATTTTTATGCTTTTCTTAGCTAAGATATTGGGGTAGCCTGTCATTTCGATTGCCAAACTTTCCATATTTCACAGCTAATAGAAGAGAACGTGAATAATGTTGAAGTTACTTAGCGAAATGTTGCTAACTAGCAAAAAATGTTGTAATTATTGTGCCAATAATCTACCTTTGGTGGTGGTATTGCGATATCCGCCACAGGCGATTCTGTTAATTTCTGCTAGAATGTAAAGAAAAACACCGGATGTATAGATATGGCACATGTTCACTGCCGGTGTCGTTTTGAGGAGGCTGATTATGATTATTATTCGATTCGAAAACTCACATATACAATGGACAGAGAGGGCAATGGAGAGGGAGTAGGCCAGGCTATTGCCACCGAGAGGTGCACAACGCCTGCCTACTCTTTAGGGAGGAGGGGATAGAAACGGAAGTTGAAGACAGGAACAAGGGAAGTTAAAGAGGAACAGAACGAAACAAAGGCGACATGCCACAAAGGCTAAAGGTGCAACATTTCCGGACACGCAGTACGACTCTATTCTGGGCAAGTGGACCGCGTCCGGCCAGTCCCAGAGGGCGTCCAACGGCGACGAGACGGTGGACATTGTGGTACAAGGCGAGCGCGAGCAGTTCAGCGGACGCATTATCTACAACCTGAGGAGGTACCGCTTCGAAGGCCTCACTTTCGACGGCCAAGGTAAGGCCATTTGTTTTTACAGCGAAGCTGTCTATGGCTAGGGTACCGTGCATTTTTCGTGTCCGTCAACAGATCTGCGTGTGCAAAAACTCAGCTCCCGAATTTGATGCAAAATCGCTTCATTCTGTGCCAAAGCTTATACGTCTCATCACGTGGATAAGCATTTTCAGTAGATTAGTTAGTCAATAGACAGCATTTTCAAAATCAGTAGACTCTCAGGTAGATAATAAGGGTTTCTCAAATATTTGTGGCTGTGCTATCCGCTCGGCCATGTGTACGCTCGCACCGCCCTCTGTTCGTCGTGGTTCGAAGCGCTTGCGTGCCTAGTTTCCTTCCGCTCTCCTGGCGTGGCGGTCCCGTCGCGCCTGTCTTCTTTCCTCCGGCTCCCTGAGGTGGCGGTAGTCTTCCATACGAATGTATGAATCCGATCAATAAAAGTGTATGTGCGTGTGTCTTTCTTCGGGATGACCGCCGTCGCCGCTCAAGAGAAATAAAATTTGCTCGTACCTTTGATCTAAATTATGTGTCATCTTTATGTCGTGTGCTAAACTGCTTCGCTGGTAATCCACCTTCACAGCAGTGGAATGGCGCGTGATTTTTTTTTTTTTTTTGCTGAGGATATATTTTTTAAAGACCTTCGGGCTCTCTAGTGGGGTTCGTAAGAGTAGACAACGACCAGCAGTGATATCGTGCGTAGCCAGCCGGCCGTAGGCAAATGAATTGTATGTTATATGCGTGGGGAAAGGTGTAACTTCAGTGTCAGAACTATGTCTTGGGAGATCCGGCTCTAATGAGCCTAATAAGTCTATCGATCCACAGGCATTTATTGTCCATGTTTCCATAGGTCAGTAATTGTGCGCATGGACTTCAAAACTGGTTATTTGTAAAAAAAAAATTGTCGCAGTTTCACCCGAAAAGCGAAGCATCAATTGCGATAGCAAATTAGTAGAGAGCTACACGGAGTAAGGATAGTAGTTTTAGCAGCTCTATAAAGTTGGACATGCAGCAGCACCAGCAATGCGCATAACTGTTGTCGACGCCGTCGGCGTTTTGCCTGCGTTCGCACCGAACGCGCGCGGCATTGGTGACTGTTGCCGGTGCCTCTGGGGGCAGCTCGGAGGTTTTCGACGAGATCAGAATGGGACGCTCGTCCAGCAGCGTCGGAAATCTTACCCACCTTCTCGCCTCTCAACGTTTTTATATAAATACGCAATTGGGGCCGCAGCTAAACGTCGCCTTCCTCCGCCCCCCCCCCCCCTTCCCGTCCCATCACGGCCTTTCGCGCGACGGAAGAAGTCGCTTAACTCTCCAGCCCTTCAGGGAGGACGGCGCGGAACGCGCGTTTGTTCTCCGCCGTGCGTTCGCTCCCCGTGAAAGCGCGCCTCCCCCGCCCCCTTTCATTCGCACATACAGCGTCCGGCGCGCGGCGAAGATTTCATCGCCGTTGACGTCATACGGAACCTCACGGCGACGGCGACGCCGACGGCAGAAATCTGCTTTGGAGTGTCCATATAATTGCTATCGCAATAAAATAATGTGCAGACGTTAGTCCAAGTGTGGCGCTCCATGTTCACAGGGTGTTTACAGGCGTCCTACAGGCTCTGGGGGAAATGATTCAACATATGTTTTCCTTTACCCTTAGGCCGGCAAGGAGTAGTAGTAGGTAAGGAGCAGACACGCTCTCCAGACTAACCTCTCCTCATTTTCCCTTCATGAAAATGTCCTCGTGGGTTATACAGATTGTCCAAATGAATCTCTGTGATGGTTTAGAGGCGGAGGGCTGCTGCATGTTAATGCTGTAGAGGATGAGCCGCGCATGCGTCAGTCATCCCCACGCCCCCTTCTTCTGTGTTCTTCAGGCAAGACGTCCAGGAGCCTGGAAATATCCGCTTCTAACTCGACCCGAAATGCGGCGTTCAAGGTGGAGTTGAGTCACTTCGAGGACAACAACAAGATGACCGACTTCAGCTACGCATTCGAGAAGCGCGGTGACAAGGCCTTCAGGAGCAAGCTGTTCTTCCCAGCCGGAGAAGATGAGGGCCATCCAGGTACGAGAACACATTGCTTTGTCACTATAGTCGGGTATATCTTTAGAAGGCAGCGGCATTTGCCCCTCAAAGGCGGATGCGCACGAGCCTCCACCAATGGGCGCGCACTCTAAAATGACGTCATGAGCCGGATGGATGGTGGCCCCGCCGACGGAGAACATGGCAGCCCGCGCGGCGAACTGGGCCAAGTCGCGTGAGCAGGACTATTTCTTTAGTCGCGGAGGCAATCGGCTGCCGCGCTTCGGTCTTCTGGGCGGGGCCTCTCCCGCCTTCTTAAGTTGTACCCGAATATAGGGCCATCCATCCGGGTACATGCCTTGCTCGCAACTAGCCCTCATTATCGTAAATGTAAAGAGAAGGAGAGAGGAAAACCTGCACTTGACGACAGGATTTGGTAACAGTAAGAAACCCGACTTCGCGGCTGTTATCCGTGACTTCGAAACGTGTTAAGAGACAGAAGGAAGTTCCAAAAGATTATTCCTGCATGCGTGCGCGTAGTTTTACGTGCAGGGTCAACGTAACAGTCACTAACTGGCCTGTGCAGACACCAGCGTAATAGATCTACAAGAGCATCACGAGCGCCACTGTTCCGGCGTGACCACGTACTGTCACGCCGGAATGAAACATGAACACGCGAAAAAGAAGTAAATAGCGACGAATTTTCATTACCACATTCGCCGTTGTTTGTGGCACAGCGGGGTGACTTATTCGCAGAGGCTTAGTTTATGGGGTCAGGGCGCCCTTATCACCCGGCTACTACCCCACAGTTACACATCTCATTTTGATGTAATAAGGCGTAAGAGGCGTTATTTATTTCTTCCAGTTCGCGTTTCAAACCGGCGTGATAGTACATCCGTACGTGCGAAATCGGTGTGCCGTAAGCCTTGCTATAACAAAACGACAGCACGAAATAGACCCGTCGCAATATCCTTTAGATAGTCACGACAAATACTGACTTAGAGTCACAAGTAATGGCTTCGAAGGAAGAACCACCAGACCCTACTCCGCGTGCCTCATAATCAGATCGCGGTTTTTGGCACGTAAAGCCCCATATTTAATAATAAGACCCTACTCCCCATTATAACACCGATCTGTGCGCGTCGTGCAGCAACATTATAAGCACTTTGGCGCTTCACAAGAACTGCCGGAAGAAGGCCTGCTGTTGGACGATTGGTTTCTAATCCACATACCGTCCGAATTCTGTGAATTTCTTATTCAAAGCGAAGCGCGCGTTTTTTGCTTGTGTATGTATTCTCTTGTGATGCTACATATATGTACCGACTCACTGTTGAATCTCCGGTGCTCAGATGGCAGTCAACGAGGTCGGAGAAAAGATATCCGACATCGACATCTCGAAGTTCGCTGACGACGTCGTTCACATGGCCGAGGACTCCGGCAACTACCTTGACAGGAACTTCGCCTCACCATTCATCAACATGCTGCTGGACGAATTCGGCGAGATCATGGGCGAAGCCGTGATCGCACTCAGCGACATCCTCTACGAGAGTCCGTAAGTGCTTGTGTCAGTCTTATCCGTCCAGGTCAGTTGCTGTGAAACAGTTAATCAGAATGGTTTAGTGAAAGTAGTACAGTAGTTTTAGTTTGTCCGGAAAAGTATTGCCCTTGACGGAATACTGGCCGGGTTATCGAAGCCACGGATGGTGGTTGGATGGATGGATGGATGGATGGATGGATGGATGCTATGAGCGTCCCCTTTAATTGAATCGAGGTGGTGGGTTGCGTCACAAAGCTCTTGTTCTTATTTTTGCTTAATGTCCTATTTATATTTTTAAACAAACACACAAAGAATTCCCAGCATCAAATTTTCCCAACCACTATTGGGAACTTTGTTTTTGTACGCCTCATCTTGCGACGCTGCGTCCAACTACAAATCGTTTGAATGTGTTTGTTTTTTTCGTTAGTGTTTCCGTCGATTAAAATCAAGGGGACACTAAATGTTAGCGTTTATTTCACTACGGATGACTTGAAACAGCAGCTACGCTTTGCGCCGCAAGAGGGCGCTACTAACCCGGTATTCCGCAAAGTGCATTACGTTTTCGGACACGTGGCACGAACATTACCATGACAGAAGGCTTGGTAAGCCAGAAAAGAAACAAATATCTAGAACTGCTGACGCCGCCGTTTTTGTCATTGTTGTTGATGATCTTGGGGAGGCTAATTACGCTGATTGCGTACGTGTTATTTAGCAAGGAATATTGAGCAGCGTCGACGTATGATACTTCGGAGTTGGACCCGTGGGTTTTGTGCAGGGCTTGAGCTCTTGCTTTTCGTCTGCCGTCGTGATGACCTGCCAGCATGTTATTTGACAGTGGCTTGATGATGAAACTCTTTTTGATGTTGGGGGGAATGGTGGCAGGATAGTTGTGCGTTGGAGATACTCTGTGCCTGACGCGGTCCAGGATCCAACGGCTTCCCTGTAGTCGGTAAATGTGCGCCATGCGGTGTGCTTCTAGAAGCTCTTCCACGGTATTATGTAACCCCAGGCTTAGAAGGTGCTCGGCAGGGGTGGTGCGGATGAGCCCCAGCGCCGATTTGTACACCTTGCGAATGAGGTGGTCCAGTTTTGATCTTTCAGTTTGTAGTAGATGTAGGTCGGGAAGAGCCTAAGTGAGCCTTGAGATGACAAAGTCGATGATTTGGAGTAGCTCCTTCTCGATACCTCTTGCGTGCCCTCACTCAGGTGATTAAATGGACCGTCTTATTCACCGCTATGGTGAGACTATCAATGGGGATGTTGTTGTGGTGATTCTTTTGTACAAAAAGGCCCAGGACCCTCATATGATCGACGTGGGGTATTGCAGTGTTGTTGACGTACACGTTCTTCTTGGTCCGTGGCCGGCCACTGTCGCTGGTGCAAATGGCGATTTGCGTGCTTTTCTTAAATTTTCTTAAGCGCACCGGACTTAGTGGCCAAGCTGTACAGTCTAGCTGTGCATCCTCATGAATGGACTTGGTGTTCAGCTTCTCTCCCCCCCCTTTTTTTTCTCTCTCTCTTTCTATCCCATATTTTCTCACCCGCCTTGCAGGGTAGCAGAAGGGACATTCCCAACAACCTTTTTTTTTTTTTTTGGAAGTCGGCTAATTCACGGGGAAGTTATTCGTAGCACGGTCTGAACGAGCACAAAATGCATACCACAGTACCTGTTGCAATCTCAGCATGTAGAATTGAGACGCGTGACCATACTTGTTGGCGGTGAAGCTCTGAGGGCCGGCCACAGCCCTTCTGCTTTGGGGATTGGGTACTTATCAACAACAGCAACCAGAATAACTGTCACCTTGTAATTCCCACAAATGCATAGACTACCGTCCTTTTTTAACACTGGCACAATTGGTGCTGCCCATTCAGATGAGGTGACTTCCTCCGCGATGTCTTCTCGCTGGAGTCTCGACAGCTCTTCAGACACCTTGTCCACTAGTGCAAAATGGACTGTACAAGCCTTGAAGAAGCTTTGCTTTGCTCCCTCTTGGACTGGCAGCTTAACTGACATGCCCTGAATTTTCTGGACCATCGGAAAACAACATGGAGTGTTGGTTAATTCAAAGCACAGACGTCAGCAACATAGAAAACGGGTATGTTCAGCGCCTCTATCCAGTTCCTTCCTAGAAGTGATGGGTCATCACCTTCAGCAATAAGCAGTGGAAGCACTCGAACGTGATTGTTGTACTTCGTTGACAGTCACCACGGTAACTTCCGAGCTGGACTTTGAATGGTTGACAAGGTAGCGACTGAAATTGACGGCGCAAAGTTGATTCTCCAAATGATGGACACACTCGCCCCAGTGTGTCTTGACCATGTGTACTTTGTGCGCGGTCAAATTTGAGCTACGCCACCTTCTCCAAGAATCGGGCGCTGCGCTTGGTTGACTTCTCTCTAATTTTCCTTGTCTTCATTTGTTTCTGTCTTCTCTTACACCTCTTTATTAATCCACGTGATAGGAAACATTCTATTGCGTTTCTATTCCCGCTTCTCACTTCCCCTGCGTAGGGTCGCCAACGCGACGCTTTTCCGGTTAACCTCCCTTCCTTGTTCTCTTATTATTCTCTCTCTCACGCTCTACCCCAGAATGGGAGAAATCATCGCCCACTGCGGTTCATTTCCCTAACTTTTTCGTAATGAGAATTTATGAGCAAATTGAGTGCGTGCGCATGTCTGTGGATGTATGTGCTGTTCGTGTGTTGTTTGTCTGATCACTGTGTACATCAATCACCTCTTTCACCCAACATCTGGAGTAACATTCCAGGCCGTCAGCCACGCAAACATCTCCAGATTTTAAAAAGTTGACAGTCACTTTAGCGTACGCTACCTTCATTACATTACTTGACATTCTCATTCGAACGCGTTGTTACTTTCTATTGCTTGTTTTCTCCCACCAAAGGTCGCAGGTTCGAGTGCCTTAATG
This sequence comes from Dermacentor silvarum, assembly GCF_013339745.2. Taxonomy (NCBI): domain Eukaryota; kingdom Metazoa; phylum Arthropoda; class Arachnida; order Ixodida; family Ixodidae; genus Dermacentor; species Dermacentor silvarum. The sequence goes on from NC_051164.1 coordinate 82,564,597, forward strand.
AACTCTATCCTAATTAAGGTAGAGTTAATGAAAGCGATCGAACCCACGACCTTTGTTCGTGGCACCATGTGGCATAGTGGCACCATAAATTATGTTGCCGTAACTCCGTAAATCGGATTTTTCGACCCATGAGCCATCTAAGGCTTTCGCCTTAATAAATGCAGTATCTCTATATCTCTATCTATCTCCTCTTCTTGTTTATCCATCCATTCGACCACAGGTTCGGAGAGCTCATCGCCCACTGGCAACGCTGGTTCGACACCATCCTGAGGACACTGGCCGAAGAGATCAAGAGCTTCATCGTGGAGTTCGCCCGGTCCGTGCAGTCGGCCGCCTCCCTCGGCGGTCAGAGGAGGCATCGCCGCGACGTGTCCCAGCGGTGGGACGAGCTGGGCGACTACGTGTCCCGCATGTGGGAGGACATGTGGAACGCGCCCGTGGTGCGCCAGGTCGTGCGGAAGGTCGACGACGCGGCTGACTACGTGACGGACAAGTTCCGCGAGATGATGTACCGCATAAGGAGGACCATCGGCGACGCCGTGGACTCCATCAAGGAGAACCCCGACTACCGGGCGCTGGAGTCGACCATCACCGAGCTCTACGAACCGGTGAGCTTTCAGTGGGGAATTTTGGGGAGAGGGGGGGGGGGGATGATACTTAACACCACCTAGATAGCACGAGGCCTGTTTACTCCGATCCATGACATCATGCTACCTGGCCCGAAATTTCCATTGCAAAGGCTGGCGTGACGAAAGTGTGACGTCAAAATCACTGTTGCTTACTCGGGAGTATCCCCATTAGATTCTATGGTAGCGGGGCCAGGTAGCCTGACGTCATGGATCGGAGTGAACAGGCCTCGTGCTATCTAGGTGGTGTTGGTATAGCTGGGGCATTGCCGTTAGTGTGATTGCGGTAACCCATGGTCTGCGTGTGAGATATGTGTTCATCGGCGCAGTTAGTCATATTGAGTGTGAGGCTAGATGGTGGCGCTCGTGGTGAAACATCGGGTGGGATTAGCCTGGCATGCTTAGCCGTCAGTTGTTCCGCCTGACCGTCTCGTACGCTTCGGCAAGGGTGTGTCACCAGACGTTGCCCAACTCCGTGTATCGATGAAAGGCAAGCAGTAGTCGTGTAACTCTCTTCCTGATTACTGCGGGCCCTTCGAGGAACGCTACATCTTCATAGCTTTATGTTGAAGACACTGTGAAACAATGTCTTTCTTTCCTCGTCAAACTGCGGGCATAACCAAATAAAGTGTTACGCATCATTGATCACACCACATAAAACACGATAATGTGGAAGCGGATCGTAGGAGGTTAGAGTTGTTTAAAGTGCATGTATTTTTTCTTATTTAACGGCGCAAGGTAAGAATGCAGAACTCTGTTAGGTACATAAATTTGTTCTTGTGATAAACTGAGTATTTTTTAATGGGATAAATGGTACAGCAACAGGTACGGAAAGGCGTTGGTCATATGTTCTGTATCCTGAGACTGAGAC